>NW_027452814.1:0-19247 GCF_964194025.1 Convolutriloba macropyga
TCGGTAACATTTGGGCAGAGGTATTTGACAAAAAACATATGGAGGTAACAGTGGAAATTATTATTATGAAATTCATTGCTTTGTTCTGAGTAGTTTCGAATTATGGGGTGTAGGATAATTTTGTAATGTACTATTGTGTAGAGACAATTGTGAGGGACTTTTGAATACTTGCTAAATCAGAGCGCATCAACAAGATATGGATCTTCTCCTTTAAACATAGCTTAATTCATTTCCGCTTTTTTGGTTACCTTGAATCAACTAGGCTTGACAACATCTTCAGAATATAAACTTTACAATTACTTTAAACTAAGTTTATATATACGGTTTTGAAGTCAACTTTTAACGCCATCTACATAAAAACTTTTTTAACTGGTTTTCACACTTTTATTTATTAATTTAGGAAAATTTTTCGATATCATTGTTTGAGGAAACTTGATAATGAAAAAATGGATCTATAAATAACAGGAAATTAGCGATTAGAGTGAAACTGAATAACGCCCTGTGTTTGTCGAAAGGAAGACTTCAACGTGCTTTTGAAGGAAGCCTTTTTGAACCCATGTGACAAATTTGAAAGGTAACGAATTTTCTGACCGAGGAGAGGGGGGCTTGAATGAAATATGAGGGACTGCATGGCAGAAATTATATATATATATATATGTATATATATATATATATATAAAAGTATATATATATATATATATATATATATATATATATGTACATACATATGTATATATATATATATATATATATATATATATATATATATATATATATATAAACATATAAATTTACATATATTGGAGTCATAAGGTACTACCAGAGTAACTACTACATTACAAATGATTTGCTTAACCTAAAGCACCCTTTAACTACAAAAATCTCGAGTCTTAACTCAAAAACGCTTTTTAAAAAAAATCAGCATGAGCAAATTAATCACTCTTTTTCATCTCAACTATCTGAGCAAGGTATGTTTTCATACTCTGGGTCTCTAACATGCTGTTCAATCAGTAAAAATATAGGGCTTAAACATTTCTAAAAACGACTCGGGGTCGGATTATGACAAGAGTAACTTGACGGATTTGATGTTGTTCTCAGCATATAAAAAAAGTTCAAAGGAACTTTTGATTCATGTTTACATGAGAACAGTGTGATGCTTAGAAAAATTTCAACAAAATTTTTTCGCACAAGAGGCAAAACAAATGTTAAACAATTTAACAAAATTTAACAATTCAGAGAGAACCCGTACCTAACTTTCAGAGTAATTCAGTAGGTCATTGTACAATTAGAGAAAGCAGAGGAATATTGATTACAATAACAGAACACTTAAACTTTCCTTAATTCTTAAGTTTGCATATAGAGTTTTGATAGCTAGTTGCAAGGATAAACTGTCCTACATGAAAATGACATGAAGAACTGTTACTCCCAGAGAACATGAAATAAAAACAATTTTTGCTTTAGCGTTTCGTTTGTGCGCCCAACCAATTCAGTTTATTATCAGTAACTACCTAGAGGCAAGTAATATACTTACAAAACTGGTCTAGAAAATATCAGAAAGTTACCAGGAAACGAGACCATTTTTCTCTTACACTTCCAATAATCGATTCTTATAATCCTTAGTACAGTTTCAAAAGCGTTACAGAACAGATAGAACTAACAGATTTTAAAAAGATTTGTTTGTAATTAAGTCACATTCGAAATATAGACTTTTCCACCGAGACAAAAGAAACAAAAGCAAAGCAACATCTGTAAAAGCATTTGTTTAGCTGTGCGGCTTTTCATCCCTCAGCTATTAAAATAACTATCAATGCTTTAGTTTTCATTTGACGAAGATGGAATTTTATAAACTTTACTATTCCGTTTCAAAAAATGCGTAACCTCAAAAAATGGTATTCAATTTCAGGTAAATTCTGTCCATCTCGTCTCAAATTTTGAAATATTTTAAAGACAGTTGAGTTAAAATAGCAGTAGATGAAAATAACATATACGAAAAACATCAGCAAGAAAAATGAAGCATGGCCCTCAATGCCATTTGGTGAAAACAAAAATGTCTCTGAAATTGATTTTCGCTTGAGAATTTAGGCCAAATTTGGCACACAAAAAATCAGATTTCTTCTCGCTCTCCTAAAAAAAGCTGTAGGTGCGAACAATAAAATTTTCTGTACTCTTTTTTTTCCTAGTCAAAATAATCTATGCCACCTTTTTTTGTACTCGGGTTCAATTTTACCCGAAAGTACTTAAAATTTGGAAAGTGTACCTTTGGGCTTACATATAGTAACTCACACTAATTGAAGGTGGAACAATTAAAATTTTCTGTGGTTCTCTCTGACTTCTTTTTCATCCAGATAGACTGTCGTCCAAAATTTTTTGAACGGTTGGGTCTGATCCTGGTACCAAATAGAAATTTTTTGTAACCAATGCTCTATGCATAATATGAAGATTGAATATTTCACAATTGCTTAAAATTACCATTGCATAGATTTGCCGTGAATAGAAATCTATGTCTGAACAAATGCAAAAACATTACTATTATATCTGCCATTAAACAACTGTTTTTAGGATATTTATTGAGTTCCGACTTATGGAGCTCATTTACATTGATTAGACTAGATCCTGTAGCCCCTTTCGCCTTTTGAAGACCTGGCGAAGGCTTGTTGAGTTTTTATCCGGGGAACTTTAATGTATTAATCAGGTGGTAAGACATGTGTTCCAAAAGTAAGCAGTCGTGAGCGCTAAAAGGGCTCTGAAAAATTACTACACGTTTTGGTGTATACACATATATATATATATATATATATATATATATACATATATATACATATATATATATATATATATATATATATATATATATATATATATATATATATATATATAAATGACCAATACTGCATGCATATTATGACCACTGAATATTCCACAATTGCTTAAAGATCATCATTGCTTAGATTTGTGAAGAAAAAAACTATGCCTTAACAAATGCAAATACATTACTATTATATCTTCCATATTCATTAAACAAAATTATTTAGGATACTTATTGAGTTCCGACTTATGGGGCTCATTTACATGGTTCAGACTAGATCTTTTCAGCTGCGTGACGCCTTTTGGTTTTGAAAACCATATTTTCTGAAGACATATTTTGTTTATCGTTAATAATTTCAGCTACTTTTAGTGTTCTTTCAAAATGGCCTGTGACTCATCGTCTACAAGACTACCTGTGCATAGCCCCAATCATAGAGCTGCACGACCCAAAAACTTCCAGCTACATAGATTATGGAACAGAGGTCAAGAGGGTCAAGTTCTCTGAGATGAATCGGTCACCATGGCAACCATTGATTGCCCAGGAGCACATGAAAGAATGGTACGAGGCACTGCGCAAGTTCAGCAAATTGGCCAACTCCAAAGACAGGTTCGAAGATCCTGAGGTTCTTCAGAATTACTCCGGCATCATCTTGAACAGATACATTAGTTGCGAGGACAACTCAAATAAAGTATACCCCCCAATTACCGTAGATATGACGCAACGAGGGGGATATGTTTTCGGTGGGGGTCTATATTTTTCTCGGGTCTATAATAGCAAGGACCCAAAACCAGTTTAAAAAATTTGGATATTAAGGTTCGCTTTTAAGAAGTTAAACTAAAGAAATTGGTATTTACAACATTTTTGTACGTTGCCGTAGAAAACTTGTTACGGCCTTAAACGGCGCCGTACAAATTTTTGTAAATTTTCTACGGCACCGTATAAGTCTTAGTATGTTTTCAAAGTTTCCGTCTAAGGTGGGCAACCTGGGCTCATTCGTCCAGCATCGCAAGTGCTTGCATTTGAATCTCTCACTGGACTATATGAATCATTATAGGAATAATGACAGTGATCAATATGTCCACACGAGCGAATGAAAAAATGTTCACGTGAGGAATGAAGAAACGAGATGAATGAATAAGACCCTTTTTTGTTCAGTGTGTTCCGTACCCTACTCAGTGCTGACACAATGCTGGTGTTTGACAACTGGAGGATTCTGCATGGGAGGACGGCGTTCAAGGGAGAGAGGAAACTGGTCGGGTGCTACATACCCTACGAAGACTGGGTTGCTAAGGCACGAGGTATAGGTGCCATTTAATAATCAATAAATAAAAACACGCGATAGATTTCAAAGTGAAAATTACCCTAAATTCTTTCAGTTTTTATTGTTCCGACCCCACTTGTGGGGGGGAGGAACTATATACTCAAATGGGTTTTTTTTTGTTCCGTGAATTTTGGCCGACTGATATATTCATCGTAGAGAAATGTGCGTGGTATCATTAAAAAGCTCGTCCAGCGTAGAATTCGGAATTAAAAAGATTTTTTTGAATTTCGTTTTTTTCGAGGAGTTATCGAGGTTTAAAGTTTCATGTGAACACTGGATATTTGGTTCACTTTTACCGTAAATTTCGTTCGAAATAACGTTTTTTCTACGAAAAAATTTAACTCAAAACTAGATTTCACGCCAAAAAGTAAATCAATTTTAGGTTTTTAATAGACGAAAGGAGATAAAAAAGACTAGTTCTAGTCTTAGAGGGAAGTTTAATATATAAAAAAATTCGAATTAGGTTTGGGAGCTCTTTTTTTTTTAGAAAATTTTGCAATTTTTATGTTTTTTCAAGTCACCTAGAGACTACTAGACACTTTTAATATCGAAGTTCAGTTAATGACAAACCTCTTTTACGATCAAATGAAGCCCAATAAACAAAAATTGGTTTCGAAGGGATCGCTCATGTTTTTTTTGGACTCGTATCTCAAATTTCGTAATTTCAAATGAAATTTGGATTTATTTTTTGAGGGTGTTACTAAGGTTTTATAATCCTATGGCATAAACTTATTGACTAAAGGTGCAATAGATTTGCTAATGAGCACTAAGTGAACCTATCTAGTGCTGTAACTGGACAGCTAATGGCTGTTAAGACTTTGAAAATAAATTTTCGAAAGTTTTTTAAAATTAGTAATTCATAAACTTTTTTTATGAACTGTAAGTTCGTCTCAGTAAAAACAGGATTGAACTCCTTCATGCCACTGCATGCAACATAAGTCAATCTCATTGGCGGCTTTATCAAATAACTATTGGTTATACGTCTTCAATGCCACAAGATTTCAAATTTTAAAAAAAATTTTTTGGACATTTCTTTTTATTGGTTCATTTTGAAATCTTATCACGTCATCTTAATATTGATGGCTACATCTTCCTTTAGTGAAGACGTCCAAAGTATCATAGATAAAACTTTCTGAGAAAAAAATATGGGTTAAATGGCTTCAACACTTTCTTCTCCCCTTTTTCTAAAGAAATTTTGGTTTTTGCCTGTATTTGTTGGTTTTTTCATAGTCATAAGACATATTGTGATGTCTTATTGATTATCTAGGCATCATAAACAACCTTGTTTTCACATTGTGGCATAGCTGAGCGTATTCATTGAATTCCTATGAAAGCTTTTGAGTTTAATGGATGTTAAGACTTTAAAAATATTTTTTTTTAACATAAATCAATCTTTAGCTTATTTTCGTGGATTGTAAGTAAGTCTCGGTAATGACAGAACCGCTTTTTTTCTACATCAGCAACAATTTATCTAGTTAGCGGTTTTGTCTTCTAACTATTGGTTTTTTTGACTTCGGCGCACGAGTTTTCATAATTTTTATAATTTTTGGATCTTTTTTAGTAATTTTGGTTCCTTTTGAAATCGTATTACATTATCCTAATATTGATAGCTCCCATTGGCATACTGAAGACGATCAATGGATCGTTGAAAAAGTTTTCAGAGAAAAAAGCTTATGGTTTAAATAGCTTCGACACTTTCTTCTCTCAATTTTCTACCGAACTTTTGGGTTTTGCCTGTTTTTGTTGTTGTTTTCATAGTGAATGACTTGTTGTAGTGTCTTATTGATAAATATTGAATGACAAAAAGATCCTAGTTGTCACATCATCTAGGCATAATTTAGCGTATTAAATGCCTTCCGTTGAAAGCTGTAGAATTTTTTGACTTTGATACTATGGGTTTTCTCAAAAGTTTCGTGGTTTTGATGTATTTTTCTTTGCCATACGACTTATTGTGATGAGATATTGATGTCACATGAATGAAACCTATGATTGCTATTTCATCGAGGCAGAATTTAGTTTGTTTAATCAACTTAAAATGTAGCATTTTTTTTTAAATTGAAACATCTATTTTTGTTATCTCTTCATTTGGTTGAGTCAAAAATGTAGATGAGCTCGGGTCGGAACATCATGTGCGAACGCACATTAACGAGCCGCCTTGTTTCTATTATTCCCAATTTTATATCAATATAAAAACTATCGTGGACCTGATTAAAACAGAACCCAGGTGCCTCGAATTCTTTATCAAGAAGCAAAGGTGATTAGTTCAATTGTTGATACTTAAATTTGGCGAGGTAGTGATACCATTATTATTATTTATTATTATTATATTGGGCGTGTGGAAATAGAATTCACATTTTTTATGAAATATTAGTGCGGAACAAGCAATTTGTTTCTTGAATCTGTTTTATCGCTATTTAAAATCCTTCTTATTTTGTAACAATCATGAAGTTGATGCTACTTTATATATTAGTTGATCGTTCTAAACTAACAAACGAGCCCTCATTTTGTTCACACTTAGAAACTGCTCACTGATAGCCACTTAACCCTATTAAATTAATTTTAAAAATCAAGAGTAGAGAATAGATTTTTTTGTTTTAACCAATTTCAGCAATTTTATTTCAAATAAACACTGTGTTAAGAATTTTAATTATTAATTTAAAATGAGTCAAATTTTAGTGAATTGTGTATGTGCAATGATTCTGTAAATTTTCAGCTTACAAATTATTAGAACATGAAAGCAGTTTTTAACTAAATTAATCATTTTTCCCAATTCGGAAAATATTGTCAACGAAATTTAATCAACTTTTTACACATAACGACAGGTGTATAACGACAATTATGACTATCTGAGAATTAAAGAGCCAACACCCAAACTTCGATTAGTACAGAAATAATCAGTTGTCGCAATAAATTTGGGGCTTAGCTGTGAGAAACATACAGGAAAAAAACGCTAGTGAAGCAAATTGCACAGCTCTTATCAAATGGTGGAAATCACAGCAGGACTTAGGAATTACAAAAAAATCCCAAATTACTAGCTACAGTTACTAGCGCTAAATAATTTTATTTTTCTCACTCACTCCGCTGATTTCTTCATAACACTTATTTTTGCCTTTTTTGAAGTTCTTCTTTCCATATTTTATTCTTTCCTCTCTTTTTGTTAAACTTTCTTTAATAATTATTTTTTTCACATATTTAGTCATCAACAGTCTTACAGTAGGGGAAACGCCCACCCTACTTCTAATTAGTGAATAGCTCAGAATCTCAAACCTCAATCATGTATCAGATACCTGCAATTTAAGCTACACATTTCTGTGCTGAATGCAACGATTTCGGGCTGAGTAGTTTTTTCACTTCATCAACCAGTGAGCAGAGATTCAATACCCACCAGGCGCCAATGTTTTTTTGTTTCATTTCTTCTTCTCCCTCAATCAACTTCTAATTCGTGCCTTCATAAATTTAATTACGCGTTTCTGTCATTAATACATCAACTTGCAGCGCAGTGGTCTCTTCTTCTTGACAAACCCGGCGCAATGGTCCAATCCCCACCATTGATGAAGCTTTTTTAATAGCCGCACAGCGATGGCTGCGGCTATTATTGGCCTTCTAATGGTTTCATACAAATCAAAGAATTTGAATTGTATTGTGGCATTGTCTTATTTTTAAGATCTGTTCACACATTTTCATGATTTTTGAAGTCAAATTGGAGTAGTTATTTTGGTCACGCCGAAACAGGAAGGGGAGCGAAAAAGCGAGTGGTTTTGCGGCGTGAATTTTTTTGCTCTAATTTGAAAGTAGAGTGAGAAAACGGTGTTTGAATAAAAATTCGCTTTCTCGCTAGTGGTTTTTTGTTCGCATGCGGCAATTTCACTTTGATTTTTACTGTTTTTCCGATTTTTTGGATCAATTTTTTTCTAAATGGTTTTCCCAATCCGTTCATAGTTCATTCCAGTCCTAGTTTTTTTGCAACCAAATTTGAATTTACTGCTAGTGGTTTTTT
The DNA here is from genome assembly GCF_964194025.1 of Convolutriloba macropyga. Classification (NCBI taxonomy): domain Eukaryota; kingdom Metazoa; phylum Xenacoelomorpha; order Acoela; family Convolutidae; genus Convolutriloba; species Convolutriloba macropyga. The sequence goes on from NW_027452814.1 coordinate 8,125, forward strand.
GTCATATGCGGCATTTTGACAGAGATTTTCTGTTTTTTTTTAATTTTTTTGATCTGATTTTTTTTAGAAATGGTTTTCCCAATTCACTAATAGTCCGCTCTAGGTCTAGTTTTTTGTTTAGTCAATGAAATTTTTTAAATTGTACGTCAGGACTTGTCTTGCTATGTTTTTTATTTCGTCGTCGCGATTTTTTGTTACGACCATATGGCGTCACAACCACTTTAAATCGGCTTTTTGTCCATTCGTTCCAGCAATTTCAACTGAAGTGTGTGCGTGACTTTTTTTCGCTCTTAGTGGAATGAGTTTTTTTTGTTCATTTGCGTGATTAAATTTTTGGTCACACTTGACTTACCTCACTCACAAAAATGGACTCCTCACTTTGAAATTGACTTATATTTACTTTCAATCAAAGAGATAAGGTCGAATGGATGTTTGTCACTCTGAATGAAAGTTATTAGAGAGTAGCTAATAGAGGCTGCAAAAATTTATACAAATTTTTAATCAAAAAATAACATATCGGCCTTCAATGAAAAGACGAATTTTGTGTTCTGTCTTTTTTACTGTTTTTGAGACTGCAGATCGACAAAGCTAATGCAGTTATTTTCTGGCAGTCTGCCTGCTATCTTCCTTATTCACTTTATCAAGTTATTCCTCCTGCCTACCTAACTACACATTTTTATCCCTAAAACGTCCAATCATCGCGCAGTCGTCTATTCATCGGAATAAAAACGAGATAAGTGGTTCTATTCCCACCGGGTGCGATGCTTTTTCTTCGTTTGTTATTTTTTATCAAATCAATCTCTCGTTATTACGTCTTACTTCCTTCTTCCATCCTAAACATAATTAATGACATTTATCTTATGGTTCGAAAACTTACATTTGGTATCTTACTTCTCATAGATTAACAACAATCACGTCTATTTCTATGATAGTATCCGAGAAAACCACGTAAAAAAACAACAAGCAGAACCAGTAAAATCCCTCCCTGGCTTTCTCTTACTATTTCAAAACAAAACTTTTATTCTTTTAATCAATAAAGCCTTCTAAATTGATTGAACTTGGCTGTACATACATTAATTTTGAGAGCTTTTCAAGTTATCCTTGGAAGTTCCGCCGCTTTTTCTCACCTTTTTGCTCAAGAGGAGTGGCTAAAAATTGCCTGAATCTCCCTAAGAATTCCCTAAACTAATCAACGCATCATTTGCTTCAGTTATGCAAATTTTAAATTCGCAGCAGCTATTTTTTCTCTTGAAATATCTGTTGGAGTTCAGAGTCTGATTAAATCTCGATCGCGACAAGAACCTTGAGCTAAGACTCATTTAGTTGACCATGAATAGCTGATCAAACTCTAAAAACTTTGAAATTCAACAACTTGAACACTCGCAAAATCATAATTTGAGTCAAGGAAACGAAGTGTGGGTTTAGTTTTTGGCAAGAAATGACGACAAGAAAAGCTTTACACCGCGCAATTCAATTCAACGATTTCAAATAAGTCCGGATTCCAGAATCTTGCAGTCAACTTGTTTGACTTTGTATCCGCTTAATCGCACATTGACGTTGCCCTTAATAGATACAAAATTGAATGTTATCATAGTCCGCTTAGTTGTACTTGATTAACTTAAGCTGTAGAATCATTAGTTGATAGAGATACAAGACACAGCAACAATTAATTTACAGCCCGGGAAGAATTTCGATCAAAACGCTATGTAAAGCTATTTGCTTTCTCAAAATTATTGAAATTCAGAAATTTTTTTTGTAATTTGTGAATCTCCTTTTCAACCTTTAAGCTTCTGATGAAAATGACAATCCTCAGCGCTTGAATAAAGCCCCATTTGTAAACTCAAAACAAATTTAATTGTTCAAAAAATTATATTATACGACTATTGGGTTTGCTGGCCGAGGTCAACCACCCACATCTGGTCGGGCTGGAAGCTCTTGGTTTGAGCTCAAAGGGATCCGATGGATTCATGAAATTAAATTCGAGTTTTATCTTCTTTGTGTCTTTTTTTATCTGTTTAGGTCAAACTTTTCAGTGTGTCTAACTTGTCTTGGGTGTCTTTCCTCATTTCACACAAAACAATTGAAAACGTTTCGCAAATTAATCCTTTTGAACACTATTAAATTATCTGACGCTATCTTGATTTTGTTATTAATTTTTTTAATGGACATAAAGTTTTGGATGTAATTAATATTTGCTGTTGTTGTTTGATTTTGTTTTTCGTCTAGCCTTGCTTTCTTAGTAACGGCAGAACGCATCAATCTAATGCGGCATTGTTTACTCCACTGAAGTATTTGCGCTGATATTTTTGTTCATACCCCAAAGCACTTGAAATTTTGGGGGTTTTCTATCTGTTCCTCATTTGGTAGACAATTATGCCAAAAATGTGGATGAGCGGGCTCGGAATTTTATATGCAAATGCACATCTCCTTGTTCGTATAAGGTTTTATCGTAAGTAGATTTATAACGATATCGAATGCAAAAAAATTGGCTCTAATCAGACCGGAAAAACACCAAGAGGGCTCTACTGATGCCAAAAAAAGATAAATTTTTTCAACTTTGTGGTCATGAATACCAAATATGTAACCGAAATCAAACTATTTAAATAGAATTAACAACAATAACCAAGAATAAAAGTAAACTGTAAAATAATCGGTTTTAATTCGCTGAAAAAATTATCTTCAAATTAAGGGGTTTATATGATTCTAGTAATCTTTTTTGAGCATTTTTGAAGCGGGTAAAGCAAAAATACATGTTTAAATCTTGTGGCAGCTAAAAACTGATTTTCTGAAATTTATCGTTCTGAGCAAACGACAATAATTTTAATTGAGATTAAAAGAAATGTTTTAATCGTTTTCTAAAAAAAAATCAACCTTGACATTCAAGCGCTAAATGAGATGCGTAGTTTTTTTGCAACTTAGAGTTGGACAACATATTTTTATAATACAGAGAGGTGTTTTTGTAACTCTTGGGTAAATAAACAAGTTCAGTTTTCAGTGATCAGTTTATTTGCGTCCGTTGATCAAAAGCTTATCTAAGAAAATTGTTCGGGCAATGAAAAGTGTTGTTTCAGGGAAAATCTGTGAACACAAAATTAAGTAAATGCTACTCTGCATTATCATTTGTGCACGTTCTGTGCTCATTCTTGTTTTCAATAGTTTTGCGATTTATATCTGTAAAAATTTATCCAAACATTTGGTTCCAAATTCTTGAACAAATCTTCTATTTCTTGATAGAACTGTTCATTTATCAACGGCTTTGTCGTACTTTTTCTTAGAGATTTACTTGAACAGAGTCTTCTGGAGCGCTTAGAAACTGCTTTCAAGTTAAAGTTAGTTTTCACATCTTTCACAATCCATGAAAAATGTTTGCCTTGAAAATCCCTTTTTGAAAAAAAAAATAAAATTTTAATTCATTTTTGTCAGTGGTCATGAAAACTATTATGTGTCGCTATTTTTCAACTGATATGCATTGAGAAGTTTGGCTAGTTTTGAAAGTTGGAACCTGATTAAAGGTGAAAAGCAGTCAACTGAATGAAGATCCCCTAGGCGAACTCCAACAGTTATCTTGAAAGATCTTGCAAGATTCTTACAAATGATTGTTATATTGCAATATTTGCCATAAAACAGTTATTTTGCAAGATCTTGCAAGAGAACGGTTATCCTGCAAAACTCGTGCAAGATTCTTACATGATAACCGTCTTCTCGCAAGATATTACAAGATAACTGACTGACAGATTTGATTTTCCACGGGGTAAACCGAGCCTCCACTATACTACTCACAAGCCTAAATGCTTGTGAGTAGTGTAGAGAGTAACCTCAGAACGACAAAAATCTAATGTCAAGTTTAAGTGGATCAGAGAAGGATTTCTCTAAATGAAAGACCATTTTAGTTTTTATTTGTTTCTCCAATCAAATTAAGTTCCGGAGTCCTTAAGTGAAAAAATTACCGGCTCCAATGATCAGCGTATTCTAAGCATTTTTGTATCTTTACAAAGCAATTCGAAATTTTTAAGCCGTCATCAACGAGGACTCTATCATTACTTATGGTCCAAATGTTTTTTTCGCAATCATTAGTCAAAGAACACTTTGTAAGGTTGTCAGTACCAACTTTTTTTATTAGTACTGACAGATATCAAGGACGTGACAATAAAAAACCTAAATTTTGCTGCTTTCATATCTTTTTTCGTCCGCAATTCGTGTACTTAAATTAATTTAAGTTGGAAAACTGTGCAATGGTAATTATTGTTTGTCGTCGGATGCTCGTCTTGTTGACTATTTTTCGCTAGCTCATCGTCAATTACTAGATTTTGGTTGCTCTCTCTGCGCCGCTTGTTTGCTCGCTCGCTGGCCTATTTTCGCTGTTTTTCTCCTTTGCTCTTTTCCTCCCATCTATTTTTTGCTCCTTTTTGGCGCGTCAACCCCACCTTTTTCTGTGTCCCCTCTCGTGTGCTTCTTCTTGTTTTGCTGATGTACTTATTTATATGTGTTTGCCTTCTATTCATCCTGTAGCGCCAAAACTCCCAAATTTTTTATGCCCCCTTTGTGCATTTTGATGTTGTTCCTATTTATTTGCGTTAGCCTTAGCAATGTTTGGGTCTGGTTGTTTTTTGGAGGCTAGACAATAGGTCGAATCCTATTCTCTCAGCTTTAACGAAGCTGATGATGCCCATGCAGCATCTAAGGCTTGCTTCCGGTTTATCTTGCAAGACGGTTATCTTGCAAGAGTCTTACAAAATGGACGCTTATTTTGCAAGGCTCTTAAAAGAGAGACGGAGATCTTGTAAGATTATACGTTATTTCACAATATTTGCAAGGTCTTGCAAGAATCTTACACGATAACCGTCGGTTTATGACTAGGGTCTGTCACACTTTGTTACTTTTCCTTTTTGTCCTGGATTGCGCCTTTGAAAATTTGATTTGTCGAAAAGCTACTGATCTTCTCTGGTTGAGGTTCAGGGTACCTAGGTTAAATTGGAGGCCAAGATTTTGTTATTGGAGGCCAAGATTTTGAGGCCAACATTTTTAAATTTTAGTCAGTATAGTAAAAATCGGATTCAATCCTGTAATCATCCTTTAGTACGTTGCAACTTAACGATAGAAACAAATTCGAATTGTGGTAACTGTATACAGTCAAAATTTTTACGCTCCTGGTGCAATAGATAGACAATGCTTCAAAATGTTTTAATGTTTCAAAATTGTTCATAAAAGTATGTTTCTGTGATGATTTTTCTTTATTGTATAGTTATTGTTTTATTTATTGCACGCAATAAAATGAAATCAAAGCAGGTGAATATGATGTCAACCTGTTGTTATTCCCTCAGAAAAAACTTAAGTTCCTGTTTTGATAATTAATACAGCTATTTTTGCTTGGTTGCATTTGTTAATAAATTTGATACATATCAAATTGATACAGTGCGCTGGGTGTTTCCGGGAACTGCTCTGAACAAATTATTATTCTTCCCGACTGTGTCATTTTTTAATTGAAAATATTGTCATTCATTTCACGAAGACAGTTCATCAAAGATGATTGTTCCGACCCACTTGTGGGGGAGGAACTATACACTCAAATGGGTTTTTTTTTGTTCAGACAATTTTGGCCTATCGATATATTCGTCGTAGAGAGTTGAGACTAGCATCATTAGAGAGCTCGTCCAGCGTAGAGTATGGGATTAAAAAGATTTTTTTCATTTTCGTTTTTTACAGGGAGTTATGGAGGTTTAAGATTTTGAGAAACTAGAGTGAGTTTTTATTCACATTTTCGTCATTTTTGACCAAATTTTCGTCAATTTTGCTAAAACTTGTTCATTGAATAAGTTAGATTGAAATTTATACCCTATCGTTGTATGGCATAGTAAAATAGAAATAAAACACAACTTTTCGTTCCGACCCCCAATTTTGGCTGATCGATATATTCATCGTAGAGAGTTGTGAGTGATATCATTAAAAAGCACGTACATACTAGAATTTGGAAATAAAAAGATTTGTTGGAACTTCTTTTTTAATGGGGAGTTACCGAGGTTTGAAATTTTCGACAGAGTATTCGACAGTTTTATTCAAATTTTCAGTAATTTTTGCTAAAATTTGGAACATTTTGCTAATATAACTTAAATTAGGTTAAAGTTGTTAACGGTAGAGTGTTATTGTTACCGTAGACGATAAGAGAGTGTTGCTGAAATTTTTGATTGGAGTTTCTTTGGCAAAAAAATTTGATAAAATTTCCAAAAAACTGAATTATTTAATCGAAAGTTGCGCAAAATATGATTTCTTGGTCGAATTTGTTTAGGTTTGCCAAAAGTAGCGGCCTAAATTGCTGACATAATCTCATTAAACTCCAAAATAAAGATAATTGAAGATGGGCGCACTATTAAAGTCTTCAAGAATTAAAACGTTGCCGTTTTTTGCAAATTTAACTCGATAATTATTCAAAATTCATCATTGTTTTTTTTTATTATTTGAAGTCTTTCAGTCCAAAATTGGTCTAATTCAAACAAACTTGGAAAACTTGGGCCGTTGTTGAGCACGTGGCCAAATCAGGGTTAGGTTTGATATTATCATGGATTCTTACAATCAGAAACTTTCTAATTTTTATTTTGGTGCTGCCTATTTCAAATTATATTGCTATCATTTTTTAATGCTAATTGATGACAAACATTTTTATTCGCAGCTCTATTGATGCAACTTCCATTTACGTTTACATGAGGCCAAATGTAGATATAGTTTGTTTTCAGAGAACTTAAGGGTTTTTGCGGCTTTGAGGAAGAGTTTTAGTAAACTTTAACTGATTTCTTGTTTAGCCTTCAATTTGTATTCTTTGTGCAGTCTGATTGCAAAGTTTATCGATTCAAAAATCAAAATGGTTTGCTCATGAGGTGCTAAAAAACCTGAAAAAAGCTTTAGGCTGCTAGCTTAGGTCTCTTATGTCCTTAAAAGTGTTTCTTTTAAGGAAATTTCAATGATTTTTTGACCTCGTCAATTTTTTCCCATTTTGTCTGCAACTTTTAACTTATTCTGTCTAAACACAGGTCAAACTTTCTATCATAATAGGTACAAGGTTTTCTTTGTAGCGGATTTTTAAAAAAATCGGCGTCTAGGCTTTGGTATTACGAGTTTTCATACATAATTTTGTGATTTTTTTGCATAACTTCCCATTTTGCTGCTGTTTTTGTTTCATTTGTATATTGTCACAATACTAACCAATCTAACTGAAAAAGTTCTTACAGTTTTGTAACCGAAATGTGTTATTATTTTCATAACATATGGATTTAAGCATTGCAACGCCGTTCTCTTTCAGAATTTGGCAGAGATTTATATGTTTGCCCTGCATTTGTTGCTACCCTTCGTTGTCGGATGCCGAATATTTGGAAAATAGAGTCCTCAGTGGCCAATGGTAGAGTAATAATTAAATTTTATAGTTGATATCGGTATTTAGCTCTTGATAATAAATATTTTAAAATTATATTTTTACAAAAAATGTAAAAGTTTTTGTCCTGATTTGTTTTTTCTTTTGTATTTTACAATGTTGTATCTGTTTCGTCACGTAGCCTAATTATTGAGAGCTCTCTTCGTGATTTTTAGATACTTTTGAAAATTTGTGAATCTTTTCGCTGTCATTTTGAGAAAAAAGGCCTAATGATATTCAAAGGAGACGTAAAGAGAAGATTTAATTTTCTCGCTGTTAGTATTTTATAAATTTAGCGGCTTCAACACTGTCATTCCGTAAAGTTGTTTAAAAACTTTTTTAGTTCTGCTTTGAATTGATGTTGTTTTCCGAAGACTTAGTCCGAAGACTTAGTGTCACTAATAACAAGCGCAATAAGTTTTCAAAGAAGTTACAAAATAAACTGTCTACTATTTTATTAGAAAGTTTGTGTTGGCTATGACTTTTGAAGTCAATTGTTTTTTAAAAAAGACAATGGAATGCTGAGATTTGCCAATACCTTATCTGTTATTTTATAGCTGAGCATCTCATAGACAAGTCTCATTCCTTATCTATTGAACAAAAATTTGCTCTTTATAACGTTTTTTTTGTCCTCAACTGGTCTTTGTTCTTGGTACAACCAGTTATAATAAAATATTCGTGATTTTTGAATATCGTCCATTTTTGTAGGTATCGGTTTTCTTTTCAAAGTATCGGAACAATGGGCGATCCTCTGGTTATTTGAAAAAAAACCGACTGAGATTTCTTAATGTTTTAAGCGAAGAGCTTAATGTTTATTTGGCTGGGACATCGTTTTCGTGCAAGTTTTTTCATTCAAATTTCTTCGTGCAATTTTTTTCATTTTGCCTGTAGTCGTTTTTTTGTAGTCGTATGGCATATCCTGGATATTGACAGGTCTCCGTCGCGCTCTATGGAGGTATAAAAGAACCTCTCAATGATTTTATTTGAGGCATAATGTTTCTAATCGGTTTGACATTAAAAAGCAGAAAAGCAATGTTTTAAAAAAATATTTTATATTTGTAATTATTTGATTTTTTATCCCCTTTTGTTCTGGTATTCATATTATGGTAGTTACAAGTCTCATCAGCCCTTTTTGGTAGATTGTTTTATTCATTTAGTTTTTTGTTGGACGATATGTTTATATGTTAATTTTTTTAAATCTCTTCCTCATTTGGTAGACAATTAAGTGAAAAATTTAGATGAGCGGGGTCGGAACTTTATGTGCAAAAGCACATTTGTGAGCTTCCTTGTTTGCTTCTGGCTCTTTATGCTACCGATTTGTGTAATACAATTCTGTTTTTATTACAAAATTCTACTGGTACCGAATTTTAAAGTTATCTGAAGTGTTTGGTTCCAACTATTTTATCTTAATAAAATGTAATAATGTACTTTACTTTTAATATTTTAAGCGTTTTTATTTAAGACACAAGCATTTTCTTTGAGATTTTTTTTATTTTGGTACCGGTTTGTTGATTATAAATACAAATATTTGATGTATGTTTTATACATTTAAATGCTTAATGGCTCTTTTTGCCTTCCATAAAACGATCCATACAAATAGAAAAATGTCCGAAATTTTGGTTTCAAATTTTAATATTTTTCTGCTCTTTCAAAAACATCTAACTTTTGAGGTGCTCATCTTTTAGTTCTTAATTGGTCAAGTGGGGAGAACCTCAGTTGTTGAGGCAATCCAGAATAAACACTCAAAAAATGTCCATTCCTCCAAGCACGAGTTTTTGTTCTTACCTGACCAAAGTGGGAGAACGCAAGCAAATAGCAAACCTATTTCATGTTTAGAAAAATAAAATGATGATCTTCGATTCATTAAAATTTTGGTCTATTGTGTTAATGACCATAGTTATGACAGCCAAATTTATTGCCAATTGAATATCTTGCTTTACAAAACTGACACAAATCTACAGAAGGACATTTAGTGAGATGAGGGGGTGGGAAAGTGGAGAGAAAGTTCAGTCATCCATGTAGCTTTCAGTTCCAATGTCTGCATTTTGTACTCTGATCACACAATTCTGAAGTTTTCCTTGATAGGGGAATGGTCACTGGGAAGACTGCTTGTCCTGAAACATAATAAAAAATGATACATTTTTAAGACAAAAAGACAAAAATAGATATTGATTTCTGAACGAAAGCAATCGTTAAATGCAACTTGATATTAAAAAAATTTTTCTGTGCAGCAATATTTTTTTAAAAAAAAAACTTCACATTGTTTTTTTACAAATGGACAAGTGGAGAAACATTTACATTGGGAAAAAATCTGAATTATAGATATGAAAGAAAAGCTAAAACTTTATTTTGCCTACTACTTGGATTTGATAAAAGAGAAGTTTTACAAAACCTAAAATTGTCCAGCTCACCTAATTGTAGTTGTGGTAGTATTGGATGAGCCTCTTTTTCGTTCCGGATATCCGCCTGAAATCTCCGCCACAGTTGTCGAAAGATATGCTTGTTGTTCACGCCCATCATCGTCATTCATTTCATCATTTTCATCATAAACAACCTTGCTCACAGCTATCCTAAGGTCCCCGAAGTTCACCTCTGAGGTCTTAAAACCCACCCAGGGTTCTTCAGTTGCAGCTTGTTGGTTGTCTCTTTTGTCGGTTGTTTCTTGCGCAAATCGGCCTCCGTCTGTTTGCTGCGCTTTGTTTTCTGTTGATTTTTTCACTGAATTGAGAAGGCGTTCTGATTTTAGACGTGAACAGCAGGAGTCTAAACAGCAAAGGCTGATTTTCCCTCTGGTTGACCGTAGCATAATAAATATACTAATCAAATTTAAATTAGCACCCTATGATTTAGCAGAGTAAAAATTGTGATACTACACCAACTTTTGATCACGTTTAGAAAGCAATTTTTCACACAATTAATGTTCAGTTCTTTTGACGTCTAGTCTGGAAGTTTCAGCCGATGAAAAGTTTCCTGATCAAATATGCTGCAACTCTTAGTAAGCTTTACTGACCATTATCAGTGCAAAAAGACGCATTATTTATAACAATGCGTCTTTTTTTGCACTGATAAAGGTCAGTGTGTGCAAAAAGACGCATTATGTTCACACATAGCATAGAAACCGAAAAAAAGTATTCACGAAAGATAATGAATCAAAGAGCTCCCCATTTTCCGAATAGTCTTTATTGTGATGAAGATGATGATGATGGTACTAACTGATGATCTCAAAGAATGCCTCCCTGTACTTCCTGTTCATGAGACCATATATGAGTGGGTTGCAGGCCGAGTTGCTATATGCAATCCATACTGAAGTTGTCACACCTCATCTGCAACAAAAACTAAAATTTCACAATTAATTTTTATCGGCAAAAAGGGATATTTTTCATTCCATCATAAGCTCATTGCCTAAAGAAGATTCAATCTCCATTGTGTAATTGTTGTAACGGTCCTTTTAAACTAAAAATTTTAAAATCCCAGGATGAGGTGCTCGACCCGAGTCAGCTCTGATCAGACTGACTTGCGTCGCGCAGAGGGCCCTAACACTTCAGAAGGAGTTCATAACAAAGAAAATCATGCTCGAACGACTCACCCCAAAACGCAGACTGCGAATTCTTAAATGTGACATGAACATAGTAGGGGTCATGAAAAAAAATATACTGACTTTGCTACTGATTCAGAGCTGATTTACACTTTGTGATAGGTACGGGGGGTTACCAGACCATCCAGA
>NW_027452815.1:0-30987 GCF_964194025.1 Convolutriloba macropyga
CGACAGGTTAAATTAAACGTGTAAACAGCAAAAGTAATTATCTTGCCTATCATAAACAGATCATATTATGGGGAAATCATTCTATAACACGTAAAGGAAAACACAAATAGGGTTTTAAAATGTTCAAAAATAGATCTTGAGTTTTGGGAATACAAATTCTTCTAAAATGTTTTAGAGGTGAGGTTAAATAACTTTCAGAATATATAGTAAAATAGCGCTAAAAAACTTCAGTTAACAATAGGACAAAAACTGGCATGAATTTATGTATATCACATTCAGTTCATCTTCATCAGGGGCAAATAGAGGTGTCCGAAATGCAAATATTCGAATCTTTTTTTGCATCCAAAACACAATAACCAATAACCGCGAAAAACTCCGGCGAAGTGAAACGCCATCAAATGAAGACATCTTTACATTACAAGCAATATGATAAGTACTAATATCATTTCAAGCGATATTGCCAAGACAACTCACATTTATTTTAAAAAATTCACTTTACTTAGGTGTGATTGAAACTGAAAAAAAGTTTGTTCCGAGTCAGATACTAATACACAGACCATAATACTTGGTGTTAAAATTAAACGGTAACTTTGTCATTGCCAAGTGCCTTAATTTCGTCAAAAACCAATTGAAAATCTGGAACCAGGTTGAAGTCCAGACCCAAATTGAGCTATGATCAGACCCACTCGAACGCACACCCGTGTGTTCCCAGACCAAAATTACAGGGTCCGGACAGCAGTTCGAACGTAAGATAGTCTGGGGTGTGGTCTGATTTAGGTCGGGTCAGAAGTCAATTTGGTGTGGAAGGTCTGGTCAGAGGTCACTTCGGTCTGGAAGATCTGATCATAGGTCAATTTGTTCTGAAAGATCTGATCAGAGGCGGATTCGAGCACAATTGAGTCTGATCAGAAGCCGTATCTAGTGGACTTGAGTCTTATCAGAGGCTATGTCGAGCGCACTTGAGTTTGAGCAATTTTTTTGACAAGAAACTCATTTTCAGTCCCTTGCCTCAGATCAGGACTAAAGAGTCCAACCGCTAACAAGTGGTCGGCCCCTATATAAAAAGGAATAGCAACTGTAGATTCAGACAGTTCTTATAAATAACTGTCAAACTTCATCTTTGATGCCGACAAATTTAAGCAATGACATGCAAACTGTTAGCTTTAAAAATTTCTGTAACTCTTTTGTTTCACAAAACCACTTTCATTTTTGAATTGACTTCATTGAATTTTTTGTTGGAGACATCGGTTTTTACAAAACGCATTTATTATAACGATACTTAAAAATTGCGTGTTTAAGTATAGTCTGTTATCAGAGGTCACTTTGGTCTGGAAAGTTCTGATCATAGTCTGTATACAGTTTGGACAATGGTCTGAATTTGAATCTGATCATAAGGGCTTTATAGTCTGGACTTTTGTCTAGGTACCGTCTGATCAGAAGTCGTCTTGATCTGGAAATTTTGATCATAGCTCAATTTTGGGTCTGGACGTCAATCCGTGACTTGCTTATATAGACCTTTAAACCAGTTTTGCGCTATTACGTGTCCAGATTTCAATTGAAAAAAACTGACCTTACTTAAAATACCTTGTAACAAGTGCAACATGCATTTTTCTGGAGACCTTACCTTACGTTATATTGCGTTTCTTAAGTTGCTTTATATTGATGAAAATTAAGAAAATTGACGAAACATTTTTGCCATGATATATTTCTGTGGCAATCTTTTTAACGCATAAATATCACAGAAAAAATAGATTTCGTTTATGTTTGTAACTAACAACTTTGATTGCAAAAGCTTCGTTGACCGATTTAGTGCAATCATGATTATGATTTCAGTTTCTTTAATAAAAACACGATTTGCCCAAATTGACTGAATTTGCACGTCAATGTGAGTCGAGTTAAAAGAATCCAAGAGAATGAGCCTTGAACATAAGAATATAGTAGCAACAAAATTGAGAAGTCTTTAAAAACCTTGGAATTGACATCTTTTTATTTTGCCTGAACTCGACTGAACTCATTCCAAGAAGCCGCAATTGGCAAAATTCAGAGCGTTGTCTAATGAAAAAGTACAGAATTTTACATACACACATAAATATATATATATATATATATATATATATAAACTTATATATATATATATATATATATATGTGTGTGTGTGTGTGTGTGTGTGTGTGTGTGTGTAAACACACACACACACACACATATATATATATATATATATATATATATATGTATATATAAATGTATATACAAATATATAGGTTTGAATATATATATATATATATATATATATATATATATATATATATATGTTGAAGCTTGCAAGTTAAATATCTGCGCGTGTGTGTTTGCGTGTGTCTCTGTGTGTGTGTGTAAAAAAATGTGCTTTTTCTTTAGACAAAGCTCTGAACTTGCGCATTTGCTGCTTCATGAAATGAGTTCAGTCGAGTTCATGCAAAAGCAGAAACAATCAATTCAAAGAGTTTTAGTGACTTCTCGATTTTTTCTCATTTCTGTCTCACATTGAAGTCCGAAAAAAATGAGTTTTGTGGCTATTTCACAGGATCAACACTCAAAGTTTTCAAGTGCCGAAAATTCACGATAACAATTATCGTTTTGCAATCAACCAAGGACAAAAGCGTGATAGAATTCATTTTGCGTTTTGCCTGCTAACATCTTCTTCACTTTCTTGTGTTTTCCTTTTCCTTGATGTTCGTTTCTTGTGTTTTTGAAATAGATTTAACTATAGCAGTTGCTCTGAAATTAGTGATTCTGCACTTTCTGTTTTTTAGGAAATTATTAAAAACATTAAGCTTGTTAAGGCATTGATAATGAAAACAGTGTCATAATTTTTTTTTGCATTTGTCTCCACAAAATTGCATTTTTTCTTAGATGACCAAATATGTTGATAACATTTGCTTTTTGATGAGGTTCAGGTTTGCGGGCTAGCTTCAAGGCATTATAAGCCAAAGCAAACTCATATAGTTTTGAAATTCAAAGCACGTTGACTTTTTTGACTCCATTGAATATTACCAAGTTTGAGAAAAATTGAAATTGTGAGCAACAGTTCCAGGTTGATTGCTCGTAGTCTTCAACATCTGTCGATTCATGCCAATAATTTATTTCATTACTAACAAAAATGAGTGCTAGCATTAACATAGTGTAATGTTTTTCTCTGCTTTACAAAATATTCCCTTTCTATGAAATATTTTTCTGCCCTAAACGGTTATCGGTGACTTGTAATTTGAAAACAACCCATTATGCTGCAAAACGTATGTTCAACTTTTTTGGCCAATTTGACCAAATTGCGGCCAAATGTGATCATAGATCGTCACCTTTGTCCACGATTTGCTTCACCACTTGCCATGGTCTTGTTTACACTCAATTGGTCTGCAGTTACAGTTGTAAATTCGATTAATGATTGTGTTGTGTACCATATTATGAATAAGTTAAAACCAGCGACTTCTCTTTTTAATCCGCAATTAAAGTAAATTGAATGACATTTATGCAAACAAAAATCATTCAAGTTTTCTTTATTTTGCTAAATTGTTAGCAGTTTTCGTTGGACATTGGCTCAAAAACACAAATCTTGGAGAAATGTGATAGTTATATTTACTTTGTCTTATTTTAAAACTAAAATCGACTTACTCTCATTGTTTTCAGAGCTCGTTTATAACTCTAATCATGAAACATGGGCAGTAAAAACCCCGAAACAATAAAGCAAATTTGCTTGTTATCCTTCATTTTGCGGTGTAGAGCAAGATAAAAGCAGTTTTTCCAAAAAAAGAGGCTTGTGATTTAGTGAGAAATGAACTGAAAGCATTTAAAATTTAAACTTTTTGTTTCAAATCAAAGAAGTGAAGCGTTTTCAAAGTGGAGATTTTTTTTGTACAGCAAACATTTTTAAACAATTTTTGCTGTTCAAAGTTTTTTTTTTTGAAAGAATGAGTCATGGGTGAATTTATAGAACAGTTTGAACTTTTTGGTCCTTCGATTTTTCAAAGAATTTCGCGTATTTCATCACGTGCTGTTTTTTGAATCTTCTTCGTTTGTGTCCTCCAGTAACGAAGTAATGGTTACGTTAATCTGCTTGATTTCAGTGAGAACTTCTGGCGTTTATCCAGAACCGCCAAGCGGTTCGAGATATTATGTCAGAATTTCGAAGTGATCTCTGCAGAGTCAAGTAAACATGCTTCAAACACGAAACGCGCACGTTTTGAAATGACGAAAGTCAACTGAAGTCAACTTCTGGCATTTTAACTTCTGGCACTGCAGACTTTAGGCATTTTAAAATGTGCACGTGAGTGTTTTAAGTAATGGTTAAGTGACTCTGCTTGAAGTCACTGAGAAATTCTGGCGTTTATCGAGAACCGCGAAGCGGTTCGAGGTATTAAGTCAGAATTTCGAAGTGACTTCTGCAGAGTCACTTAACCATGGATAAAACACGAAACGCGCACGTTTTAAAATGAAAAAAGTCAACGAAATTCAACCTCTGGTTAAGTAGCAACCTCTGGCATTTTAACTTCTGGCACTGCAGACTTTAGGCATTTTAAAATGTGCACGTGAGTGTTTTAAAACTATATAAGCAGCCGTAAAATTATAGCAGTCGTAATTGATAAGCATCAATATTCACAATTTAAGACAATCTTATTTGAAAAATTCTTGGATGCGAGTGGTCTGAGCAACATGTGCAAACAAGCATCAACTAGGCTCCTTGTTTCAAACATACTGATCAAAATAAAGTATCTTTCTGAAAATATTCATTTCAACTTTCGACGTGTTGGTTTGAAGAAATATTTTTTGTATTCGTCGTCTATCAAAGCCCATCTGAAAGCGGGGCTTTGAATTGAAAATGTTAGAAAAGCAACCGACATATTAAGACTGATAAAAATGCAGATTGTTTCCATCGCCAAGTCAATGTAGAGATTCTTGACTTTGTCGCTCATGGAGGTCAAAATCTTATTGGCAACTAGTCCCCCCAACACCACACTTATTGTGGTCAGAATGGAGAAGAATGTGAACGAAATGCCGCATGCGGCTGCTCCCTTCGTGAACATCTTTTCAGCCTCGTGATTGTGAATATTTACCACATTTTCGCTCTGTTGTTGATTATGCCTCTCTCTTTTTCTGAACAATTTGAGCAACTGGTACACTTTGAGGCTTTTGTGGAAAACTTTTGACAAATGCACCAATTAGCCCTAATTTCAATTTGCGGTTATTGTTTATTATTTAGAAACCAGAGGCCATCCAGCCGTGTCGAATTTTTGCCCCAAAAAGATGTAAGAGTAGGGTGGAAATCGTGGATTTTGTAGCAAATTCCCTCAACACTAACATCTTTTTAGGGGGTAATGAGGGGGGGGGGGGGGGGGGGGGTTATTCGATGCAAGACTGAGGGGTAATGGGGGTAATGGGGGGGGGGTTAAAATGGCGCAAGAGGGGTAAAACGATGCACAAGTAGGGGTGGGTAAAACGACGCCGAGTAGGTCAAACGAAGCAAGGAGGTCATGAGAGTTGAAAAAAATGAAAGAGTAGGGGTAATTGGGGTGTAAACGATGCAAGAGCAGGGGGAGGAGGTAATGAGGAATTCCAACTTACTCCTCCTTACCCCCTTATCTTACATCGTTTTACCCCCTATAACAGCTGGACTGTTAAGAAATTTCTAAAAGCCATCGGTCGGATTCACTGGAAGACTAAACCGGGTCCTGAAATTGCTGATCAATCATTGTCTCTAAAGTCTCTATCCTTTTTTCATGGCTGTATAATAAAGGGGCTTTCCCATTATAGTTCCCTGGTCAGACGAAAGGAGCTACTAAAATTTGATCAACACAATTAGCTTGGGTTGCACCGCACCCCCTGTTCGCAGCGCAAGTCGGTCTGGCCAAAACTTTTTTTTGAGTCGAACACTTCATCCTGGCTGGGGCGGGGACGCTAAATTGTTGGGGGGATGGGGGTGTAATGCATGGAAAGATCCAAACACGCCCCCGCGCCGAGAAGTTGCAAATAAAATGCAAACATGAATCCATATCGAAAAAGACGAAAAACGATTCGAAGTAACAAACTCAAAATATTAAGAGTCCGAATCACGATTTGCTTCTATAGCAGATGCGTTATGGTCTTGCAATTATGAATCAACTATTTAGCTGAGTTAAAATGGTGCAAGAGGGGCAAAACGATGCAAAAGTAGGGGTAGGGTGGTAAAACGACGCCGAGTAGGTCAAACGAAGCAAGGACGTAATGAGAGTTGAAAAAATGAAAGAGTAGGCGTAATTGGGGTGTAAACGTTGCAAGAGTAGGGGGAGGGGGTAATGGGGAATTCCACCTTACTCCCCATTACCCCTTATCTTACATCGTTTTACCCCCTATAACAGATGGACTTTTATGAAATTTCTATAAGCCATCGGGTTGGATTCACAGGTAGCCTAAACCAGGTCCTGAAATTGCTGATCAATCATTGTCTCTAAAGTCTTTATACTTTTTAATGGCTGCATAATAAAGGGGTTTTCCCATTATAGTTCCCTCGCCATGAAGTTATAACGCCCTTTAAAGTTAATAACCATGACTGCCAATGATGAGGTCCTCGATCCAAAAAAAGGTAATGACCAGACCGACTTGGGTCGCAGACAAAACTTTCAGACCAACCACACACAAATTTTGGTATTGGCCAGACCGAGCACATTTTGGCCACCCTTGGCAGGACCAAACAAGATTAGGCCACCATTGGCCAGAGTGAAGAGACTTTGTCCACACCATTGGCCAGACCAAACTGACCGAATTATGTTTGTTTGGTCGGACCGAACAGACCAAAAATGGGTATTGGCCAGACTGAACAGACCGCAAATGGGTATTGGCCAGACCGAACAGACTAAAATTGTTAATGGTCAGACGAAAGGAGTGACTAAATTTTGATCAACACCATTAATTGGCTTGGGTTACATCGCACCCCCTGTTCGCAGCCCAAGTCGGTCTGGCCAAAACCTGTTTTGAGTCGAGGACCTCATCCTGGCTGGGGCGGGGACGCTAACTTAGTGGGAGGATGGGGTTGAATGGGGGAAAGATCTAAACAAGCCCGCGCGTCGCGAAGTTGCAAATAAAATGCAAACATGAATCCATATCGGAAAAGACGAAAAACGATTCGAGCTAACAAATTCAAAATATTAAGAGTCCAAATCACGATTTGCTTCTATAGCAGGTGCGTTATGGTATTGCAATTATGAATCAACTATTTAGCTCAGTATGAAATCTGTGATATAGTGTTACATGCAGTTTTGATCTTTACTCAAATTGCGGAGCTTATCATCAAATCATTTAGGTCTGAATTCATTTCATCTTGAATTGTCCTACTTTTTGTAAAATTAGTGCACTTTAGAGCTGCAAAAGGGGTGCAAATCTCTTTATTAATTGCTCATTAATCTTAAATTTTTTATTTGTTTCATTATTTGATGACAAGATTAGTCTAGTGAAATTTTCCAACGTTTTAATTCGTTCAAATCAGTCTGGTGCTTTATTTAATGATCAATATGCTGATCGTTCAAATCTAATCTGTGCTAAAGTTAGTGACCAATATGCTTGTCATACAGAAATCGCGTTCCGTATAAGATAATTGATTTGATAGGCGAAATTCCGAATTTACTTGTTAAATTTACGAATGGATTCGGGACGCGAAAGCACACTTCATTTTGTTAGACGAATTAATTTAATTCGTTTACCAAATTTTAGTGGTATTTGCTCCGCAGTGTGAGATTACAATTTGGCTAGTGATTCGCACAGCAAATACCAATTTTTTAAGCTCTCCTATTTCAAATCTGTCTGCTTAGCTAAATTGGATGAAAGAGATTCAACTGAAAATTGTATTACGATTAGAGAGAATAACAATCAGATTAAATGAGTATTTTGACCATCAATTTGATCACACAACATTATGAACTACATAACTAGAAAGAAATTGGCGGTAGACTGCAGACAGCGTGTACAGACTTTGGATCGCAAATAAACATAAACAAATTGAATTAAGTATGAAAAATTAATATTTGATCTTAAAATTGAATTGAATGAAAGAAACTATGATATTGAACTAAAAAAGAACTAAATTAAGATTAAATAGTTTTAATGAAACCAGCGCCGCAAATGACATAAACGAGTTTTCCATCTATACCTCAATGCTGGTAAAAATTGTATTTGTTTTCACTTTCACTTTCTTGAATCTCAATACATTGTTCAGTTGACTCTTTATCAGTACTAGCAATTTGCCAGGCAAATCACGCAATAGTGTTTCACATCTCAACTCTGTTTTTCACTAAACGAAAGACTTTAGAAAATTCATCACTTGTATTCGAGGAGCAAATGACACCAATTTTTATTTTGAAATCAATTCTTTCTCTTAAACAGAATATTAGGCAATTTCGCGGAGCAAACTCAACAAAACGAAATCACATTATTAACTTGAGTTTTGCGGAGCGAAAGCACACTCTGATAAACGATTGCCTAATCGCATGACACAGCGCTGTCAGCAAACTGCAAATCGCGAAAAAAAATTTCAGTCAAACCGTTTTGGGAAAGAGCAACAGTGGAAACACCCATCCGATGGAAACAATAGCAAATTGAATTGAAGCTAGCAATTTTGGCAGGAAAAAGCATCACTTTGGATTAACATCTTGATCCCAAGTCAGCAATCGTCAAACTTCCACCCGAATCTAAAAATGTAGCACTGATAGAAGGTCAAACATTCATACAAAAAAGGCAGATACGAAAGAGTGCATTGAAATTGCAGTGGGATCTGAAATAACAAAAACTGAAACAAACAGGAACTATCTATAAAAGCCTCCACGGAAACTGTGCTTGCGACCAAAAAAGTGTCTTTCTGATATATCAGCATCGTCAGAAAGGGACAAAAAGTACTCACTCAAATATTTCCTCACGATATCATCTACATGCAAACGCTAGAAATAATTTTTATTCGGCCACGAAACATCATGATCGATTTATTTTCCTTTGCCGAAAACAAAAAAAAAACAAAGCAGTTGAACATTTTCACTTGGCCCTAAAAAGGTAGCAGAAAGTTTCAAATTTGCAGGAGACACCATTGGGGAAATATTCGTTAGAAATACGCTAGACAACAACATCTAAAGTGAAATGCTCGCGACCCGGTTGAACCAGGAAGGGCACTGAGTATTGATGAAAAAATGGAAACGGGACAACAAAATACTCGGAGAACTTCAGTGAACAGTAAGAATAGCATAAACACAGTAAAACAATACAGCCGATTTTGCTGTACTAAAGTACAATGTAACGGCGGCTCTCCTATCAAAGTCAAAGAGAACTTTACACCACAGTACAGTACAAAATACTCAAAGAGAACTTTACAGTTCGTTTCAGCGGTTTCAAATCTGTCAGGATATTGTGTTTTTGCAGTTAACTTTTGTGAACTGTATTATCCGCTATACTGTAGATTACCGTTGCCTTACTTGTTGTTCTATTTTTCCTGCTAACTAATCGCTCAGCTTTGCTGTATAACAAATTTGTTTCGCACAAAATAATTCAAATTGAAGCAATCAAATCTTTCTTGAGTCTTTGTTATAAATCAAGTTATGAATCGAACTTAGGAAATTTAATTCAAACAAGTTGTAGCCCTATAAATTGGCTATAGGCATGCAAAGTTTCAGTTTCCTAGCAAGTTTCCTTCATAAAAGAGAGATCAGAGTATAACTCAATTTTTGAATATTCCGATAACTCAATAATCAACCCTTTGATTCTCAATTGGCTTCAATAACCACCAAAATCAAAACTATGCTAGGCTTTGTTAAAACCAGTAAGAGCAACTGACTATGTGATTTGCACAAAGTTTCTCTTAATTAGGAATTTTGTTCCTTCAGAAAGAAAGTTTTGAGAATATCAAAGTTAATTCTCTTTTCACAAGTCAAAGTTAAGTTAAAACTGTACAATCACTAATATGATATATAGAAAGAAGACACGATAACAAGTAAATTACCGCTCAAGGAAGCGTGCTTCAAAACGCACTGTATGTCAGTTTAATGTGACCACAATTGCAAATTTCAACTGATTTTTATTAGTTTTTCAAGCTCTTTTTATGCTGCTAGTCACGTGGATTTACATGTCAAATTCAACTGTTGATTGGTTGTAGATAACAATGTCGACAGAATGTCAACGATTTTCCATAACCTCACTTCTTCAAGGTAAATTTGATGTCATGGGAAATTGGTTAACCATGTTGAATCTTTGTCGAAAATTCTGTATCAATAACAGGTCGATTCGCAATCCGATCGCAAAGAATCTGATGCAATACTGTTAAGTCGAAGTATTGTTTTGCTGGTGGTTGAGGTAGTTCGAGTTTGAGTTTCACTTCATGTATGACGATTGTGTACTAATAACAGTTGCTAAATATAAATGTTGAACAAAGTGAACAAATCTGTATGGCTTCAGTAGAATGTAGCATTAAACTTCGCTTGTCATGCTATTCTAAATTGAACTGCTTGAAATGACCTTGAAGCGCTATTCAATTTAATTTCTGAGTCGTTAAACTTAGCCGCAATATCGCCGGCCCTGTTTTCTATCGCGAAAACATCTTTTCCAGGTAGTATTGGGGCGAGCTTCACTACTGGTCTCTTGTACACTCCGTCGTTCGTTCAAAATATCGCCGATCGAATCACACCGTCAGACATATCTCTGTAACTTGACCTAGGTTGTAATATCCACGCTTATCGCTATCTTCGATCAATCAAACGAGATCGCCTTCTTTGAGGGTTTCGTTCGCTGTAGATCGCCATATTTGCCGATTATTCAAAGTTGGCAGATATTCTTTACGAAATCTCCCACATCAGCTTTGCATAGGCTTGAGTTTGTTGAAAGAGCTTTCGATGGTCAACAAAGTCCTCTGCACATGGTAGGTAGGGTAAGCAAACGTTCTTGTTGCCAAGCAAGAAGTGATTGGGGGTCAATGCTTCTAAGTCTTTCACATCTGAACTGACTGGAGTCAACGGTCTTGCATTCAAAGTCTGCTCAACAAAACACAGGGTTGTTGAAAGAACGTCCTCGGTGACTGATCTGTTCCCCAATACTGCATACATTGCTTTCTTGCAACTTCTCACCAACCGCTCCCATACTCCTCCAAAGTGAGGTGCTGCGAGTGGGTTGAATTTCCATCTGATCCCTCGTTGAATTAGATGTTCGTCGATCCCTTCTTTGTTCCATGCCGCAACGTACTCTGCAAACTCTCTTTCAGCTCCAACAAATTTTGTCCCGTTT
Organism: Convolutriloba macropyga; assembly: GCF_964194025.1. NCBI lineage: Eukaryota > Metazoa > Xenacoelomorpha > Acoela > Convolutidae > Convolutriloba > Convolutriloba macropyga. The sequence continues at coordinate 11,260 of NW_027452815.1, forward strand.
TCACTGATGATTGTAATTGATTTGCCTTTTCGAGCAATAAGTCTCATTATTGCATTGAGACAACTATATGTGTCTAACTTGGGTACAACTTCTATATGTACCGCTCTCACAGTTAGACATGTAAAGAGACAACACCATCGCTTTATATTTCTTCGCCCAATCTTCACAGTGAAAGGGCCAAAGTAGTCAACTCCAACATTTGTAAAAGCTGTTGAAGCATCTAACCGCTCTTCGGGTACATCTGTCATTACTGGTGCTATCGTTTGCGCTCTGCCCTTTCCGCAGGTTAAGCACTTGTTCATGATTGATCTTAAGGCGTTCCATATGCCCAGGATCCACATCTTCTGCTGAACAATGTTTCTCACATGCTCAGTGCCTTCGTGTTGAGTGTCCTTGTGCTCGTTTCGCAAGAATAATTTAACCGCGTGACGTTTTCAATGTAGCAAAATTGGATGCTTTGCATTGAAGTCCAGTTGACTTTTGCCTATTCTGCCTTTGGCTCAAATAAGTCCTTCCTCATCTAGGAAAAGTGATAGTTGTGTAATTTTAATGCCTTTGGGAATTTCCTTTTCAGTTTTCAGAGATTTCATCTCTTCACCAATCTAATCTTGCTGTAGTAGTTTGAAGATTATTGCTTTTGCTTTTTCTCTTTCTTCAACACTGACTACAAGTTTCGCTGGTTTGTATTTGCTCAATGCTCGCTGTAAGTATGCCACTGTTTTTACTAGTCTGTTAAAGTTACTGAATCGTTCCCACTGAATAACTGCTTTCTTTTCTTTAGCCTGTATCATGAAGACTGATGAGGGTAAGTTCTCTTCATCTGATGCAAAGATTAGGTCCACTCGCTCTGGCCACTCGGTTTCCGGTCGCTTCAACCAAGCCGGCCCAGTGAGCCACTCACTTCTCTTGAGTTCCTCAATGTTGATTGCTCTGGTGCCAATGTCCGCTGGGTTGTTAATACCGCTGACATGTGTCCACTGTGAAACATCAGTTGTATCTAGTATCTCAGCCACTCGATTGGCTACAAACACTTGTTGTTTGTGATGGAAGCTGTGGATCCACTGCAACACTGTAGTTGAGTCTGACCAAAACTGCAACTATTTATCTTCATTTCATGTTCCTTGACTATCTGTTCTTTCAACCTCACTGCCATGACTGCCGCTTGCAATTCCAGTCGGGGTATTGAAAGATGCCTCATCGGTGCCACTCTGCATTTTTCAAAGACAAATGTTAGGTCAGCTCACTATTTTTTGGTTTGTGAACGTAGATAGGCCACTGCACACATCGTGTCCTCAGATGCGTCTGCGAACACAAAAAGTTCGGTTTTATCCCTCTCTCTGTTGAAGTACCTTCTATCGATGCTTGTTTCAGCCACTATTGGAAGTTGTTCTTTCCATCTCAGGAAATCTGTTTCGTTACCAGGCTCCACTTCGTTGTCCCATTATTGCCCATTCTTAGTCCAGATGCTTTTCAGAAGTCGTCTCATGTGAACACTGAACGGAGCAAACAATCCGATTGGGTCGAATACTGAAGATACCCATGACAAAATCTTCCTCTGGGTTATAGGTGCTTCAACTTCCTTGTTTGTACTTCTGCATACTTGAAGACTGTCATCAATAAAGGTCCATTGTAGTCCTAGCACTGAGGATCCCTCCGTATTGGGTTCCACTTCGACTTGCTTTGTGTTGCTGATTGACTTCAAGTCTTCTGGGATTGCTTTGGTAACTGCATCGTTGTTGCTTATCCACTTCTTCAATTCAAATGCGTTTTGTGAGAGAAGAGGTTGCAGTTCATTGAAGACTTTAATTGCTTCTTCAGGGGTTTCTACTGGTTTGATGAAATCGTCCATGTAGAAGTTGTTTTGTATTGCCTTTGCCACTACCGGACACTCCTTTTCGTTATCCAGTCCCACTTGCTTGAGAGCATAGTTTGCACAAGTTGGAGAACTTTTCGCTCCAAATACGTGACACTGATATTCGTATCTCTGAACAGGTTCATAAGTTCTTGGACGCCATAAAAACCTCAAGCAACTTCTATCCTGTTCGGGAACATGCACTTGTAGAAACATCGATTCGATGTCAGTTGTTAGGGCTATTGGTCTTTCACGGAACCTGAATATCGTTCCAATCAACCCATGTAGCAGATCAGGTCCTGCTAGTAGCCTACCATTTAGACATACTTCTTTGTACTTTGAGGCAGCATTGCAAACACGTCTTACTTTGCCAGGCTTGTTCGGGTTTAGCACTGGATGGTGTGGCAAATACCATTCCTTCCCGTAGGCGCCTTTCAATTCGGACTCGTCCAATATCTTTACGAATCCTTTTTCTACATCTGTATCTATTGACTGTTGACACAAACTCTTCAGGCTTGAATCCCGTTAGAATCTTCGCTCCAGTGAGTAAAGCTGACCCAAGGCTGAGCTCTAGTTGTTCGGTAGGTTTGGCTCTGGTTCACTCCCACTTCGTAACGCTCGCCTGTAAATTTTGTCGTACTCTCCAGCATCTTCTGTGCCTGAAGTTCTTTCTTTGACTGACTGACGATGTTGATTTTAGAAGCATAGGTTTCTATGTCCCACCAGATTTGGATATTCTCAGCCACTTTCGCATCTTCGGTGAAGGCGAAATGACCAACAATTTGTCGTCTTTTGTCCGTCATGGGTCCACTGACTACCCGTCCTAGCTCTGTTAGAACGGCGAAAGTTTCACTTCGTGTTCCCATTTTGTAGTCCAATGGGCGTTGTAGCTTATAAGCATCTTGACCAAGGATAATGCCAACTTCCATCAAAGTGAAGCTTTTGTTGGGTAGAACACTCAAGTGACTGAAACTTTGCTTCAGCTTGTTATAGTGTTAGTTTGTGTTTCCCAAGGAGATTGAAGGGTGTGCAAACGTTTCGATTGAATGCACCTTTGAGTGTAGTCCCTTTATTTTGAGAGGAAACTTTTCCGTCTTCAGATCCTTCGTTCCGTGTATGCCAGCTATGTTGAGCGTCACATCAGTGCCTTGGGTTTGTAACTTCTCTTGCACACTTTGATCGATGAATGAAACCGTTGATCCACTGTCGAGGAAAGCATATGTGTTCAGCCTGTTGCCACCGCTCTGTAATGAGACAGGAACTATCTGAAGAAAGCTAGTAACTTCGTTACTCTGGTTGATTGTTGCTGCGCTTACGTTGACTGCGTGATTGCCCTCGTCCATTTGGTTTTCTGAATGTAGCAATCGGTTGTGCTTCCTGATGCATCCATTGATACTGCACGCGTTGACTTTACAATCTTTGATTGCATGTCCTTTGCCTAGACATCCGTAACATAAGCGTTGCTTCCTCACTGCTGCGTACCGATCATTCGCACTCATATTCCTGAATAGTGGACAATTCCATATTTTATGAGTGCCATCAGCTAGCGGACAGTGATAACTTTGGTTTGCTTCGTTTCTTTCACGTTCGAACTTGCACTGAAGTCGCATGTCTTCGAGAACCGTTTGTCTCTATTTGTGGATCTTCGGTCTTCTTCTCTTCGCTCTCCCTTGAAAGCTGAAAACCCTTCGTGCACGAATGCTATCTTAGATAGCCACTTTTCAAACATAATCAGATCAGGCAATTCTTCGTCTTTATCATCAACATAGAACCACCACTTCTCTTTGAGAATTTGGGGTAGTTTATCTACTGCCATATACAGTGTCGAGCTAGATTGCAGATCAGCAATGTGCTTGTACTCTTTGATCACATTCACGAAGTTCGAAACAATAACTGAAAAACTGATCAGACCTGTTGAGTCGTGAGACTTCACCTGACTTGCTTTGCGAAGACTCTCCAGTTGAGCATCAATGATCACAAGAGGCCTTCCAAATTTCCTCTCCAGAATACTCCATGCTGCACCATAGAACTGTCCAGAATAGCCCATTCCAGAAATTGCTGACTTTGCCTTGCCTGTCAGTAGGGTCTTCAGATGGCTCATCTTCTCTGAGTCTGGTAATGGTCGTTGATCCACTGTAGCCATGAACATACTAGACCACTCCGGCCATTCGAGAGGGTTTCCGTCGAAGTTGTTCAACTTCGGCTTTGGTAGGCTACTACTACCTGAATAGCTATTGTTGTGTCGTAGACTAGCTCTGGGGGAAACGTCTCGGTCTTCAACACTTGAGGATCGGTCTCGTGAACTGCGATAACGTGAGAAGTGACTATGCCTGTTCACTTCAGGGGTTACTTCGAAGCGAGCTGTTGGTCGTTCTAGTGTTGGAAGGTAGTCGATCCTGCTGGCCCAGTCTGAGACGTTTCTTTTCTTTGGGGTCCAGTTGAAGGGTGATTTGTCTCGAGCACCTGTTGATTGGGAACGAGCATCATTGTTCTCCAATGCTGTTCTCTTCACTTTGCGCTCTAGATCACGCGCTTCCTCCAGTAGTTGGTGCTTGGTTTCCAGTTCCCTCATTTGCATTTCCAGCTCTAGTTTCCTCCGCTCGAGCCGTGCCTGCTCCAGTCGCATCTTTGTTTTGAATTCCATATCGAATTTCTTCATCCTTTCTTCTCGCCTTTGCTTTGCTGAAGAAGTTTCCAAAACATTCTCCGTCTCTTGTCCATTCGCTGTTGCGCCATTTTGCACTGTTTGAGCAACCGGGTTGTCCGTAGGGTAGTTTTTGTTGCTCTCGTTGTCGTTCACTGCTTGGTTTGCGTTGCTTTGCTCTGCATTGATTTCTGGTTGCGTACCTTTGCTTATATATGCAAGCCAATGATAGTCCAAACTTGCTTTGCACTTCCTTTTCACTTTCAGATGTTCTTCCACGAAATTTGCTTGGTAGGGCACAAGCTTTTTTCGACGCTGCAGTTGCTTGAGTTTTTCTTCCTCTTGGAGGTGGACAGTCTGTTGATATAGGACTTTTAGCTTGTTGGGCCGAACTGAATCTTCAGTTATTTTGTAGCCAAGCCTTCTTTTAGTGTTAACTTCTTCCACTAACTCTTGAAGTTTCTTATCGTACCTGTGAGCTGTTGATTGAAGCTCCTCTCTGCTGGTTGTGCTTGACTTGCCGGGTTGCTGTTCGCTTTTGCTTTGATGGTTTCCTTTCGGCAGGGTTCGCACTTCAATTTCTTTATTGAATTGCACTCTTCTGTTCGCCTCACTGGCCTGTTGCCGTTGATTTGTTTGATTCTCTTCGGGGAGCGCCGCCGGCAATCTCTTCATCAGATTGGACTGCAGTTTGCCTTCCAATGTCCGGGTCGGTGGACCAAATGTAACGGCTGCTCTCCTATCCAAGTCAAGGAGAACTTTACACCGCCCAGTTCGTTTCAGCGGTTTCAAATCTGTCCGGATATTGTGTTTTTGCTGTTAACTTTTGTGAACTGTATTATCCGCTATTTTGTAGACTACCGTTGCATTACTTGATGCTCTATTACTCCTGCTAACTAATCGCTCAGCTTTGCTGTATAACAAATTTGTTTCGCACAAGATAACTCAAATTGAAACAATCAAATTTTTGTTGAGTCTTTGTTAATAACTCAAGTTATGAATCGAATTCAGCAAATTTAATTCCAACATGTTTTAGGCCTATAATTTGGCTATAGGCATGCAAGGTTTCAGTTTCCTAGCAAGTCTTCTTCATAAAAGGGAGATCAGAGAATAACTCAATTTTTGAATATTCCGATAACTCAATAATCAACCCTTTGATTCTCAATTGGCTTCAATAACCACCAATAACAAAACTATGCTGGGCTTTGTTGAAGCCAGTAAGGGCAACTGACTATGTGCTTTGCACAAAGTTTCTCTTACTTAGGAACTTTGTTCCTTCAGAAAGAATGTTTTGAGAATATCAAAGTTAATTCTCTTTTCACAAGTCAAATTTAGGTTAAAACTGTAAAATCATTAACATGATCTACAGAAACAAGACACGATAACAAGTAATTTACCGCTAAAGGAAACGTGCTTCAATACGCACTGTATGTCAGTTTAATGTAACCAAAATTGCAAATTTGAACTGATTTTTTGTAGTTTTTCAAGCTCCTTTTATGCTGCTAGCCACGTGGATTTACATGTCAAAGTCAACTGTTGATTGGTTGTAGATAATAATGTCGACAGAATGTGAACAATTTTCCATAACGTCACTTTTTCAGTATAAATTTGATGTCATGGGAAATTGGTTAACCATGTAGAAATTTTGTCGAACGTTCTGTATCAATAACAGGTTGATTCGCAATCCAATCGCAAAGAATCTGATGCAATACTGTTAAGTCGTAGTATTGTTTTCCTGGTGGTTGATGTAGTTCGAGTTTGAGTTTCACTTCATGTATGACGATTGTGTACTAATAATAGTTGCTAAACATAAATGTTGAAAAAAGTGAACAAATCCGTATGGCTTTAGTAGAATGTAGCATTAAATTTCGCTTGTCATGCTATTCTAAATTGAACTGCTTGAAATAACCTTGAAGCGCTATTCGATTTGATTTCTGAGTCGTTAAACTTAGCCGCAATATCGCCGGCCCTGTTTTCTATCGCGAAAACATCTTTTCCAGGTAGTATTGGGACGAGCTTCACTACTGGTCTCTTGTACACTCCTTCGTTCGTTCAAAATATCGCCGATCGAATCACACCGTCACACATATCTCTGTAACTTGACCTAGGTTGTAATATCCACGCTTATCGCTATCTTCGATCAATCAAACGAGATCGCCATAACAAGAACGCAATACACAATCACAATATTGAAATAGAAACAAATTAATTTGTAAACCAAATGGCAGCTGCAGAAAAAGAAGGAAAGAACTGGTTACCGATTCATGAACAGTTTTGCATCGCTATGGGTGAGACGTGTAACCTTTGTGGTCTTCTCAATCAATTCGCAAAAGTATGTCACATAGCACCAAAAAACACATCACAAAAAATTGAGAAAATAGCCTTAAAAATCATGAAAACACTGAAATTTCTGACGAACTAAACGTAAATTGTATTAATTACAATGCAAAATACGATGTGCCTTATCATTCTTCTGGCGACAATTATGTCGCAACAATAGATAAAACTGATACGAATGAAAATGCACAGCAGATAATGATTTTTATTATCCGACACACAAAGTGCAATTTGCGACCAAATTGGGGCAGCGGATGGTCAATTACTAATATTTCACTTGATGATCATATAATGTACGACTGCAAAAACGCCAAATGGTCCAATGAATTAGCACAAAGATAGACAATTGATATGCTCCGCCATACAGTTGAACCAGAAGTTTCACTGAGTATTGCTTTAAACATGAACATTGGACAACAAAACAAGAAGCTAATTACATTGAATAAAAGGAATACCATAAACACAGTACAACAATACAATTGATTTCGCGGTGCAAGAGCGCAACCTCAACAATGAAAAGGAAACGACTTCAATTGTGAACCCAATGACATCTTCAGAAAATGCGATAAGAGCTGGTCACCGAATCACAAACAGTATTGCAGTGCTATGCATCATATACTGTTTTAAATTTTATAACGTACCCCAGCAAAAACGCCAAAAATCAGAGAAAAGACCACTAAAACTAAAAACTCTCTCAAATGACATGGTTGAGACCTTAGGAAAGTAAATACACCAATTCGGTTCGATAAATGGAAAAAATTAACGTACAAAAATATCATTGTTGCGGATGGTTTCAAACCAATCCTTGGACGGGATTTATTTGATCAAATAGGAAAAAGTTATGCAAAAATTTTGTCCAAATTGTGAAACTATAGCCATCAACCATCAATGCTGGATGAAAAACGAAATTGCGAGCAAATTTTCAGGATTGATTAGTGCAAGTGGGAAGTCAAAAAATTACACTGGGAAATCTAAATTTCTTAGAAATTATCAAGTTACACATCAGAAAGGTGGAAAAATTTCAATTCACTTTTAACCAAAAATAAAATTCAATCTCGAAAGATTGCTAAATCAAGGCCGCATAGAAGAATTGCCCAGCTGTTCATACCAAACTGTTCAGACCAATACTTTATTTCGCCTATTCTCATAAATTTAAAACAGGACCAACACTCTGTCGAAAAAATCTTAAATTCGAAAATTTTGAATAAATCTTTACACACAAACAGATTCCAAATATCAAATTTTGACTTGATGAATAAAACAATTTTACAGACACTATATACTCAACCGCAAGAGACAGCAGTGAGCATATAGCCAACTTAATTTACACACAAATACGGATTGTCATTGTAATTTCAATTTTGCAAATGGAGAATTTACTGGCACATAGCGATAATTCTGACGATATCTATGTCGCAGCGATAGATAACACTGATACAAATGCAAACTCACAGCATTGAATGATTAATATTATCCAAAAACCCAAAGTGTAATTTGCGACTAGATTAGGCAGTGGATGTTCAATTACTAATTCTTCCTTTGCTGATTATATAATGTACCACTGCAAAAGCGCCAAATGGTCAGATTATTGAGCACTAAGATAAAGGATTTTATGCTCCGCGCCACAGTTGAAACAGAAAGGGCACTGAGTTTTGCTGTAAACCTGGATATTGGACAACAAAACAAGAAGCGAATTACATTGAATAACAAAAATAGCATAAACACAGTGCAGCAATACAACCGACATCGCGGTGCAAGAGCGCAACCTCAACAATGAAATGGAAGCAACTTCAATTATGAGCCCAATGGCGTCTGCAGAAATTGCGAAAAGAGCTTGTCACCGAATCACAAACAGTAAAGTATAGCTAGGGGTAAGAAGTGTAATGACTGTGGTCTTCGTAATCACTTCGCAAAATTATGTTGGAAAAAGAAGAACGCCGACAAAAATTACATCACAAGACAATTGACTAAATAACCTTGAAGATAACGAAAACACAAAAAATTCTGACGAACAAGACGTAAATTATATAAGTTAACGTAAATAAAACGATTCTCATTATTGTTCTTCTGACGATAATTATGTAGCATTGATAGATAACACTGATCATAGTGAGATTGCACCACAAAACATAATTGTTACAATAGGAAACAGAAAATCTTTTTGCTACTAGATTTGAGGCGCGCATATACTATTCTGAATTTTTCACTTGCTAAGTTTACAACGTACCCCAGCGAAGAAAGCCAAAAAAATAAAAGACCACTAGAAATAAAAACGATTCTCAAATGACATGGTTAAAAGCTTAGGAACTTAAATGCGCCAACTCAATTCAATAAATGAAAAAAACGTACAAAAAATATCATTGTTGCGGAAGGTTTCAAATCAATCCTTGGACGGGGTGTATTTGATCAAATACAAAAAAATTATGCAGAAACCCTGTCCAAATTTTGAAATTAAAGCTATCAACCATCAATGCTGGATGAGAAGTTAAATTGAGAGTGACTTTTCAATATTGATTAGCAGAATTGGGAAGTCAAAAAATCACACAGGAAATCTATATTTCGTAGAAATTATCAAGTTACACATCAAAAAAGCCAAACAAATTCAATTCACTGAGAGCCAAAAGTAGAAATCAATCTCGAAAGGTTGCTAAATCAAGACCGCATAGAAAAGTTGGTGAGCTATTCAGACGATTCCGTACAGAGCACTACTTTATTTCGCCTATTGTCATTACTTTAAAAAGGGACCAATCGGTCAAAACAAACTTAATTTTGAAAATTTTTAATAATTATTTGCGCACGAACAGATACCAAATATCAACTATTGATATGCTACTTAAAACCATTTTACTAATACTACAAAACAAACTGCAAGATACAGCTTACTTTACAATAATTAGTTAGCAGTACGCATTTAGCCAAATTAATTTACACCCAAATACGGCTTGCCATTGTAATTCAAATCTAGTAAGTGGCGAATTCACAGGCACATAGGGCTTCAATGCGGAACTTCACAGCTTAATGGCTAACCGGTTATGCCTGAATTTCGAAAAACAATTGACTGTAGATTAATCAACACTTGCTGTTTTCTTAACTATATTTTGATATCCATTGTTGAAATCCAAATTTAAATATTAAAACGTGTCTCAAAAAGAAGATGAAAAAGCCTGCGAATAATTTCATTAAAGTGCAATTTGAAAAACGGATTTAAAATGGCTAATTAACATAATCACTCAATCAGGAATGGCCCCTTTAGGAAATTAAACAAATGCCATGCAACTTCTCAGAGCAACCAAAAATCTGAAAATGCCATGCAACTTCTCAGAGAAACAAAAAAATCTAAAAAATTATCGTTTAGGACCCTTGTTAAACACAATTCAAATGGATATATGAACCCGAACAGCAGTTTCATCAAATTAAAGAGAATATAACTTAAACTAATGAAAAAAATTATTCTAACCCAGAGTTCCAAAAAACGCAAAAAACGTAATGATCCAATGTTATGAAAGATCAAGAGTGTGATTATAAAATATGCTCATGTATAGAGCTATTAAATCATATAACAGTCGTCTAAAAAGATGAGTTGATAGAACTCTCCGATTCAACTTTTTTATTTATCAATTACCAGGATCAAAAGAGTTTCTGGTAGTCTACATTTCGAGCAAAGGACAGGCAGTTTCTAATATTTCCAGATCCGATGAACATTTGTTAGTCTTTCTTTTTAATGAAACGCTGTTAAAAGATGCGCGAAGAAGTTTTTGTTAAATAAAAAAAATTTTAACTATGCAGATTTTGCGGAGCGAATCGAGGCAAAAAGTAAACATAAGTACTCTAAATACAAACGACAATATATTTAAAGAATTTGCGGGACAAAACAGGACTAATCTGAATGCCGTAAATGAAAAAATAATAAGCGAATTAAATACCACTCTTTCCACCTGTAGTTTGACAGCTCAAAAACAAATGTTTCAAAATCCGTTGTTGCCCAATCTCGCGCCTCAAAGGTTTTGCCTTCTAGTCTTTCAAATGTTAATTGAATCGTATTGAATTTTCACTCAACCTTGATGATGTCACACTTCAAATAGGAATCTTTATCTAACGTTCACTAATTTTGAAACCTCAAAACTTCGATTGGCAGACGAGGCGGTACCATCAAACGCACACCCAGCAACAACAACAACACTCTCTATGCCAAGAATGGACGTAATATTAGTGAAAGACAATCCTTTGACAACAGATGATTTGTATAACGAATCCTTCAATTCGGCTGGTCAAAAATTGTCACTTCAAAAGACCTTTTTATGAACGAAATCAGGAACTGCATTCTAACTGAGAATGAGTAATAATGTAAACAAATATCACCGTACATGCACAGCTATTGGAGGGATCTTCAAGTAAAGAATGGTATGTTGAATGAAGAATGGTATATCTTCTGTGTATGTTGCCACAACCGAATTTCGATAAAAAACACAATCAAAAACGCATATGTTGAGGCCATCCAAGCAAACCATCCAGGAAGCTGGGAATGACAGAATTGGCCCTTTATGCAATTCAATCTACGGACAAGATCAGCCAAGTGCTAATACTGGTAAGACTTGAAATCTATTATTCTTTCTAATCTTCTAAGAAAGGCAGACCTGTAAAGCTATGGACAGTCCCTATTGACGAAACAGATTTCGTTGCCCATATACAATGAAAAAGATCAAAACTGTATTTTCTAGCATTCATAGATGTGTCATTGCACTGCATACCACGCGCAATCAATTATACTAGATCAAGTTGAATGTCAAATCGGGCAGCAAGAACAGAAACTTCCCTCACATTGACGCTAGCCAAAAAGAAACCAAAAAATGAGGAATCAAAAAAGTCTTGACGGACTATACCATTTTCTAGCTCCAGGATCATTAGTCATAAAGACGGACGGAAATAAATCAGTGATAAATAAAACTGGAAAACAAGAATTAACTAGCAGAAGTCTAGATTTTTTGCAAAATTCGTAACGAAGACCGAACGTCAAACAGATTTGAATCAATACGCGGTGCGAAGACCCACACACATAACGGGAAAGACAGCACAGGAACTAATAATAAACATCTCAAAGATGCCCATAGCAATTGAAAGGAAGGGGGAAAATTAAGCATATACAAATTGCCGACTATACAAGTTGTGTGTCTGCACTAGACTCAAATGTATCAAGAGCATTGCGAGAGTGAGAATGCCAACCATGCCCAAAAAGATTATGCCAATTGCTCCGTTAATATCCAATGTAGTTTTGAGGTTTACTAATTTTGCAGAGCTTGTCATTAAACCATTTAAATCATAATTTTGTTCAACTTCATTCCTCTTACTTTTTTCAAAATTTTCTTCCTTGAGTTGCAAATCTTTTCTTTAATTGTTCATTGAACTTCAATTATTCATATGCGTCTTTCTTTAACTATAAGTTTAGTTTCCCGATTTTTGCCGCTCTTTTGATGCGTTCATTTCTGTCTTGTGCTTAAGTTAGTGACCAAACTGCTGATCAAATCTGTTTTTGTTCCGACCCACTTGTGGGGGGGGGGGGGGGAGGAACTATATAATCAAACGGGTTTTTTTTGTTCAGTCATTTTTCGCAGGTCGATATATTCGACGTAGAGAAATGTGAGTGGTATCATTGAAAAGCTGGTCCAGCGTAGAACTAAAAAAAAAGATTTTTTTGATTTTCTAGTTTTTTTAGGAGTTATCGAGGATTGAAGTTTTGCGTGAAAACGGGATATTTTCTTGTGTAGTGTAGTTTTAGTGTAATTTTTCTCAAAATTAAAAATTTTCCTATAAAAATAGTATTTGAAAATTAAATTTCACGCCAAAAATGGACCAGTTTTGTGTTCCTAAAAGACTAAAGGCGATAAAAATACTAGTTCTGCTCTCATAGGGAAGTTCACTATCAAAAAAAATCAAACTCTATTTGAGAGCTCTTTTTTTATACAATTTTCCTCTTTTTTGATTTTAATTCACCTAGAGACAAGTCACTTTTTATAACGCAGTTCTTTTAATGATAGTTCTCTTTTACATACAAATGAAGCCCAATGAACAATAAACATTGTTTTCAAGGAATTGCTCATGTTTTTTTTTCTTCGATTCTGAGTTTTCGTAATTTTAAATGAAATTTTTAATTTCTTTTTGAGGTTTTACTAAATTTTTGAGTACTATGGCATGAATTCATTGACTAACAGTGCAATATGTTTCATAATGAGCATTAAGTGAGCATATCTAAAGCTTTCAGGGGACAGCTAATGGCTGTTAAGAGTTAAAAAACAATTTTTCGAATATTTTTTAACATTAAAAAATCATAAGTTTATTATCGTGAACTGTAAGTCAGTACAGGTGTGACAGCACCCACCTCCTTCCAACTACAACCAAATTTATTCTGGTAAGCGGTTTTATCTTCTAACTATAGGTTATATGACTTAATGACACAAAGTTTCAAAAAAATTTAAAAATTTTTTTGGTATTTTCGTATTATTGGTTAACTATGAAATCTTATCACATTGTCCGAAGATTGATATCTCCCATTGGCTTAAAAAAGATGTTCAGTGGATCACGGAAAAAAATTCATCGAAAAATTTATGGTTTAAATGGCTTCGACACGTTCTTCTCGCACTTTTTTTTTGAATTTTTGGTTTTTGCCTGTTTTTGTTGTTGTTTTATTACTCATAAGACTTATTGATTACCTATGCATGACTAACTTATATGTATTCCCATGGGGCATCTTTGAGCGTATTTATTTACTTCCGTTAAAAGCTATTGAAACTAATGGAAAAATAATGGAAAAGAATTTTAAAATAATTTTTCGAAAATTGTTTTGAATACTAACAAATCTTAAACTTTTTCGTGAACTGTTAGTCAGTGCAGTACTGACAGGACCCACTTGCTTTCTATTGCAACTAAAATGAATCTGGTTAGCGGTTTTATCTTCTAATTACTGGTCATATGTCTTCAATGACACAAGAATTTAATTCTTTTAATTTTTTAATTGTTTTGGATATTTTTGTATAATTGGTTACTTTTGAACTCTTATCACAATATCCATTTATTTTACATGTTATCAAAAAATAATTCTAGTCCCATTGGCTTTGAGAGGACGTTCAGTGGATCACAGATAAATCTTTCGTGGAAAAGCTGATGGTTTAATTGGCTTCGACACTTTCTTCTCATACTTTTCTACTGAGTTCTAGTTTTTGCCTGTTCTGGTTATTGTCTTCACAGCCATCAGACTTATTGTGATGTCTTGTTTTTTATCTGCGCTTGACAGACAACCTTTGTTTCCCATCGGGTTATATCTGACCGTAGTTATTGAGCTCCGTTGAAAGATTTTGAGTTTAATGGCTGTTAAGAGTTTAAAAATAATTTTTCGAAAATTTTTTGAACGTTAACCAATCCTAAACGTTTTTTCGTGAAATCTTGGTCAATGTCTGTTCTAAAGGAAACCCTTTCCGTTTAAAAATTGCAGCCAAAATTAATCTGGTTAGCGGCTTCATCTTCTACCTATTAGTTTTAAAACTTCAAAGACACGAGATTTCATTATTTTTTTTATTTTTCGGGTACTGTATTTTATTATTGGATCCTTTTGAAATTTTATCACACCGCTACTGCTGGTAATCCTCATTGGTTTAGGGAAGAAGGTCAACGGATCATAGATAAAGTTTTAGGAGAAGAGCTTACGATTTTAATTGCTTCGACATCTTCTGGACCTTTTCTACTGAATTTCTTCTGGTTTTTGTCTGTCTCTGTTGTTGTTTTCATAGTCAATAAATTGTTGTAACGTCTTATTGGTGAAATATGATTGGCAAACAAACTTGTTGTCCCATCGAGGCATAATTTAGCGTATTTACTGGCTTCCGTTGAAAGCTAATTAATTTCATGGCGTTGATAATACGTGTTTTCTCGAAAATTTCCTGGTTCCCATGTATTTGTTCATATTTGTTGACTATTTGAGATTATATTGATGAAAAAGAGAAATCCCATTGTAAAAATAATAGAAAATAGAAGAGTTTTTAGTGAAAAGTTCATTTTTTTAAAGCCTTCGACACCTTTCTCGCTCAATTTTTTCGTGAATTTGCTGTTTTTGTTCTTTAGGTAGCTGCAAATTGATGACAGGTCTCACAGGCTTGTAATTGACGATTTAAAGATTGATGTTACTCGAAGCAGTCAGTTTATAGCGAATAGTCTTAAAGTTTATGATAAACATTCTCAAATATTTTTCCAACTTTTCGGTTTTTGTTGTTCTTTTCGTCAAATTGTAACTTATTTTCATCAATGAGAGGTCTCATCCAATTTCTTGTATTTCAAGAAATAAAATATCTGTTGATATTATTTTTCACTAATATTTCGTTTTTTGGACAATATGTGTTTTTCTGAACGTTTATTGAGTGGCCAATTTTTGCGTTTTTTTTCTCTTCTTTCAGAACAATCGCGTAATAACATATCTCAATTATTTTCAAATGTGGCCCAAGTAAACTTATTTAATCTCTCTGTGTAAATTTTTCAGCCGAATTAGTAGAAATAACAATTGAAATAAAAATACATAATATTCAGATGACAGCTAATGGTTTTAATGGTAGCAATAGTTTCTGTTTTCGCAAATCGTTTGTAATTTTTTGAGTTTCTATTGTGTTCTTTTCCATGGCTTTGTGTAACCAAAGACAGGTCCTTTTAGTTTGTAATAACTTTTTAGTAATTTATCAAGGATTATTTAGTTAAAAGCTAATGATTTCTAAGATTTTTGAAATTTCTTGTAAAATATGTTGATTAGTTTATAAGTTTCGCCTCACTGTTCGTTCTTTTTGTCGGCTTGTTACCTAGTCTCATTAAGAAAACTCTCCATCTGCCGTTTATTTGGGAAAAAGTAAACTTGTGTAGTTAAGGTTTTATATGACTGCTTATTGACGTTGTTACTAGATGCTTTTAAATTTAGATAATGAGTTTTTGCCGTGAAACTTTTGTTTGTGCTAATTTTGTTGTTTTTTCCCCTTTTAGTCTCTTTGATGTTAGATCACGATGGCGCCGTAATGAGTCATGGCATTATGTAAATCAGTTAGTAGACAGGTTGTGTAACGATTGTTTTAAACTCAATCATCTATTTTTGTTATCTCTTCATTTGCTTGACAATTTAGTCAAAAATGCAGATGAGCTCGGGTCGGAACATCATGTGCGAACGCACATTAACGAGCCGCCTTGTTAATTTACTTGAATTCTGTTGAATCTCAATATATTGCTCAGTTGACTCGCTTTCGGTACTAACATTTTTCTAGTCAAATTACGCAATAGTAATTTAAATCCAAATTCAGTCTTTCGCTATGTGAAACACTCTAGAAAGTTGATCACTTGTATTCCCGTAGTGAGTGACACCAAAAATTTGTTTTGGAATCAAGTAATTCTCTCATACAGAATTGTTGGGCAATTTCGAGGGGCAAAATCAACCAAACAACATAGCAATATTAACTTGCATTTTGAGGAGGGAAAGGATTGCTTAACCGCATGACAAAATTGGAACAATGTTAGACTCAAGAGCTTCGTTCAATCCACTACTACGCCATTCCAGAAAATGTGAATTTTAAATGCAGTACAGTCGTCGGTATTTTCGGTTTCATTTACACAAACACCACAATAGCCCTCATGTTTTTGGTTCAGTATTGTCGGTAAGTTGAGTTTTTAACCGTTGGAAATGCAAGTTTGTTCAATTCGGATGTATTCCGTTTGACCCCCCCCCCACCCCTCCCACAGTACGTCATTTATCCCCCAAGTTACCGAGCACCTGCCATTAGCTAGTAAATATTTATGTATAAAAATATGACGCACGTGCGACGGGGAGTTTGCAAATAATATGGAACCATTAACCTGGATAGGTCTATAAAACCCACCTGAGTAGGAATGATGATGAGCATTAGTACTGCAATGTAAAAGATAGCCCAAACACTCAACATGATCAGATTGAGGAGTGACATCTCCTCAGGGCTCTGCACCGAGCATTTTTGGGTGTCTGGGTCGATTGCGAATAGAAACAGGAAGGGTAAATTCACAAGGGCAGATAGAACTACATTGGCCAGGAACCATAACGTGCAGTATCTCTTGTTGTGCATGAAGTTGTTCGTATAGCATTGGTACCGGATCAGAGCCAGAAACCGGTCGATGTTGAAGATTGCCAGCTGATTCTGGGCCAGATGCATGGCGAAGAAAGCCAAGAACTGCCTAGACTTGCACCCGAAGTTGTAAAGATAGGCTGCCTTCACACTAAAATTGTTTTTTGGTTTTGATCATTTAAAATGACGCGATTTTTTAAAACTAAATTTCTTTTAAATCTGACATGCATTGTTTACAAAACCTAATATTTGGATTGTTTTTTTTTCAAACCGAGAATTTTAAAATTGCTTTCACAAAGTTTTGTGAACTATTTTAAAATTGGTTTTGAAACTATTTTAATGTAATCATGGTTAAAACTTTGAAATTAAAAAAATCATTTGATCGAAAAATAAAATTGTCATGGTTCGAATTTAAATTCTTTGTCCATTAATTGTTTTATAGAGTCTCCTTCTTTTTAAATAATTTCTTTACTTACTACCTTCATATTTTCTGTCAACTCTAAACAATATTTTAACTAACGTGAACTATGACGGGTAGAATTCGGTTATTTCTAAACCAAAGCACGACGATAAATCTCATATCATCTGCGCATGTTTCCTGTGCGTATATATATATATATATATATATATATATATATATATACATATATATATATATATATATATATATATATATATATATATATTACTATACGTAATATGGGTATATATATATATATATATATATATATATATATATCTATTATATATATAATATATATATTATATATATATATATATAATATATATATATATTGAAAAAGACCAAAGACTAAATATAAGGTATGGTTGAAATCATTTCTAAGTTCAGTCGATTCTCAGAAAGTTTTCTTGCGATCAGCCTTTTGCCCAAAAATCACCATGGTGCCCACGCAATTGAGTATTTGCCTTTTATTTGTTCCCAGAAACCCTCAGAATCGGGTCTTTAAAATTTCGCCATCATCAACCCACACAATCGGGTTGAACGGAAGAAATGAGCATTGTCCCCATTCATTGGGTCACAAACAAATTCGCGCACAGCAATAAACTGGGCAACTAAAAATTGAGAGAGCAAAGACTGTAAATTAAACATTGTGGGGCTGAGGGTGTTGTCGCGGGAATGAGTCTCATAACAGGGGATCTCTGGCGATCAGTATTGTGGCTGAACCTCTCATTGAAGTCACTGAGACTCCTTGAGATAACCGATTGTAGGCAATTGATAAAACCAGCTGGTTGAAAGTTTCTGTTATCGGCAAGCAGGACTATACGTTTCAAAGTTTTTCGAACCAAATCCGAGAAGCCACCGAAAGACTCAAACGCGAGTGGTACAAACTGGATACCTATTTGGACACATTTTGGGCATATTGTTTCATATTTTCCTATCTTCAACCGTTTGTCAGAGCAAAAACCACACCTCCTCGCCGCATCTGAAATTCGACTGAGCTGCAGTGGTGAAGTTATTGTTACGTCTAATGCAGATGGTTGTCCCGCTGACCAGCTGGGCAAGTATATGTCTCCTGGCCTTGAGTTATTATCTGGAACCAAGTTTTTCTGTTCGCCAATGGATGATAAGTTTGCGGTCGTACAAACAGTAAATATTCTATCCCTCACTCTATTGTGCCGCGATATCATATCCCCCCGACCTTGACAGTTTAAGCGTGATCACCCAGCTTGTCTAGTCTGCCGTTTTGACAGTAAGGGCATTTTCGTTCCTCAATGTATAACGCAAACACCCATCCGATACTTCAATGCGGCTCTAAATTCATTTTGGCTCAAGGTGAAGGCCCGAAACTAGGGCTTGGAGGTGCGGAAAGCCAGGCACCAGATTGAGGCAACGTTAGTGAAAGCAAACGAGCTTTCTCCTGATTTGAAATCTGATTACCAAGAAGGTCAGAAAAAAGCAGCACCGTCAAGTGCCTCCTGAAATCTGGTGTTTTGTATATTGGCTAGTTTCTAGATTCTTTAGTTCTTCCACTGTTTCTTTGAAAATTTGGTTGCCTGTAATTTTCTCACCGGTTTATTTGTTTCTACTAAAGCGTCCTGTCTGCGAAACTGACCCAACAAACGCCGCTTTGCAATTGGTCAACTGCTTGTCTAATACCAACGCCAGTTTTGTTTATTGGTAGACAAGCCTGCTTCCAAGCGCTGTCACTTTTAACGGTGCCTAACATATTCTCAAATGTTGTTCTCTGAAAAATGTCAAAATCCTGCAAAATAACAGAGGATTCATCAGATGGAGTGTTACATCGCAGGGTATATACGATCTTTGGGGCACCAAGACAGCTTCGAAGAATTCCAAGAGCACAATGTGGATTGTCTTGATACGCCAGGTTGTTGAGTAGTTTTTCTATTTTGTTGACTCTTTTTTTTCAAAGATGCAGCAACAAAGCTGGGATTGCCGATGGCAGCGCCCAAGATCTCAAGTCCTTCTTTTGCTGTTTCTCTTTACTCTGTTATCTATAGCGTTCAGATCAACGGGTGACCAAAGCTCACATTTTTTCTATTCTGAGCTCTAAAACCGCATCCTTCACCCAAATTTGTCAACAAATTCAACCCTGTGCAAAGTTGTTGGTGAGTACCAGCAAGGATGCCATCATCCAAATACCAATTATGCTGTACTAGATTTGGTAGCTTTGTTTCAATTTCTCTAACGATTGGCTACAGAGCTAGTGAAAACAAAAGCGGCCCCAAAGGATCCCTTTGTTGAACTCCCGATTGGCTACTTAAATATGTGTTGTTAAAATGCAAATGGACTGTGTTGTGAG
>NW_027452816.1:0-17136 GCF_964194025.1 Convolutriloba macropyga
CTTGTCTTAGCTTTAGCTAGCTTGAGTTAGCTTGAACTAGCTTTAGCTACCTTGAGTTAGCTTGAGTTAGCTCGGGTTAGCTTGAGTTAGCTTGAGTTAGCTTGAGTTAGCTTTAGCTAGCTTGAGTTAGCTTGAGTTAGCTTGAGTTAGCTTGAGTTAGCTTGAATTAGCTTGAGTTAGCTTGAGTTAGCTTTAGCTAGCTTGGGTTAGCTTGAGCTAGCTTGAGTTAGCTCGGGTTAGCTTGAGTTAGCTTGAGTTAGCTTTAGCTAGCTTGAGTTAGCTTGAGTTAGCTTGAGTTAGCTTGAGTTAGCTTTAGCTAGCTTGAGTTAGCTTGAACTAGCTTGAGTTAGCTTGAGCTAGCTTGAGTTAGCTTGAGTTAGCTTGAGTTAGCTTTAGCTAGCTTGAGTTAGCTTGAACTAGCTTTAGTTAGCTTGAGTTAGCTTGAGTTAGCTTGAGTTAGCTTGAGTTAGCTTGTCTTAGCTTTAGCTAGCTTGAGTTAGCTTGAACTAGCTTTAGCTACCTTGAGTTAGCTTGAGTTAGCTCGGGTTAGCTTGAGTTAGCTTGAGTTAGCTTGAGTTAGCTTTAGCTAGCTTGAGTTAGCTTGAGTTAGCTTGAGTTAGCTTGAGTTAGCTTGAGTTAGCTTGAGTTAGCTTGTCTTAGCTTTAGCTAGCTTGAGTTAGCTTGAACTAGCTTTAGCTACCTTGAGTTAGCTTGAGTTAGCTCGGGTTAGCTTGAGTTAGCTTGAGTTAGCTTGAGTTAGCTTTAGCTAGCTTGAGTTAGCTTGAGTTAGCTTGAGTTAGCTTGAGTTAGCTTGAATTAGCTTGAGTTAGCTTGAGTTAGCTTTAGCTAGCTTGGGTTAGCTTGAGCTAGCTTGAGTTAGCTCGGGTTAGCTTGAGTTAGCTTGAGTTAGCTTTAGCTAGCTTGAGTTAGCTTGAGTTAGCTTGAGTTAGCTTGAGTTAGCTTTAGCTAGCTTGAGTTAGCTTGAACTAGCTTGAGTTAGCTTGAGCTAGCTTGAGTTAGCTTGAGTTAGCTTGAGTTAGCTTTAGCTAGCTTGAGTTAGCTTGAACTAGCTTGAGTTAGCTTGAGTTAGCTTGAGTTAGCTTGAGTTAGCTTGAGTTAGCTTGTCTTAGCTTTAGCTAGCTTGAGTTAGCTTGAACTAGCTTTAGCTACCTTGAGTTAGCTTGAGTTAGCTCGGGTTAGCTTGAGTTAGCTTGAGTTAGCTTGAGTTAGCTTTAGCTAGCTTGAGTTAGCTTGAGTTAGCTTGAGTTAGCTTGAACTAGCTTGAGTTAGCTTGAGTTAGCTTGAGTTAGCTTGAGTTAGCTTGAGTTAGCTTGTCTTAGCTTTAGCTAGCTTGAGTTAGCTTGAACTAGCTTTAGCTACCTTCAGTTAGCTTGAGTTAGCTCGGGTTAGCTTGAGTTAGCTTGAGTTAGCTTGAGTTAGCTTTAGCTAGCTTGAGTTAGCTTGAGTTAGCTTGAGTTAGCTTGAGTTAGCTTGAATTAGCTTGAGTTAGCTTGAGTTAGCTTTAGCTAGCTTGGGTTAGCTTGAGCTAGCTTGAGTTAGCTCGGGTTAGCTTGAGTTAGCTTGAGTTAGCTTTAGCTAGCTTGAGTTAGCTTGAGTTAGCTTGAGTTAGCTTGAGTTAGCTTTAGCTAGCTTGAGTTAGCTTGAGCTAGCTGAGTTAGCTTGAGTTAGCTAGCTTGAGCTTGAGCTAGCTAGCTAGCTTGAGCTTGAGCTAGCTAGCTCGCTTGAGCTTGAGCTTGAGCTAGCTAGCTTGAGCTTGAGCTAGCTAGCTAGCTTGAGCTTGAGCTTGAGCTAGCTGGCTTGAGCTTGAGCTAGCTAGCTTGAGCTTGAGCTAGCTAGCTAGCTAGCTTGAGCTTGAGCTTGAGCTAGCTAGCTAGCTTGAGCTAGCTATCTAGCTTGAGCTTGAGCTAGCTAGCTAGCTTGAGCTTGAGCTTGAGCTTGAGCTAGCTGGCTTGAGCTTGAGCTAGCTAGCTTGAGCTTGAGCTAGCTAGCTAGCTTGAGCTTGAGCTTGAGCTAGCTGGCTTGAGCTTGAGCTAGCTAGCTTGAGCTTGAGCTAGCTAGCTAGCTTGAGCTTGAGCTTGAGCTAGCTAGCTAGCTAGCTTGAGCTTGAGCTTGAGCTTGAGCTAGCTAGCTTGAGCTTGAGCTAGCTAGCTAGCTTGAGCTTGAGCTTGAGCTAGCTAGCTTGAGCTTGAGCTTGAGCTAGCTAGCTTGAGCTTGAGCTTGAGCTAGCTAGCTTGAGCTTGAGCTTGAGCTAGCTAGCTTGAGCTTGAGCTTGAGCTAGCTAGCTAGCTAGCTTGAGCTTGAGCTAGCTAGCTTGAGCTTGAGCTAGCTAGCTAGCTTGAGATTGAGCTTGAGCTAGCTGGCTTGAGCTTGAGCTAGCTAGCTTGAGCTTGAGCTAGCTAGCTTGAGCTTGAGCTAGCTAGCTAGCTTGAACTTGAGCTAGCTAGCTAGCTTGAGCTTGAGCTTGAGCTAGCTAGCTAGCTTGAGCTTGAGCTTGAGCTAGCTGGCTTGAGCTTGAGCTAGCTAGCTTGAGCTTGAGCTAGCTAGCTTGAGCTTGAGCTAGCTAGCTAGCTTGAACTTGAGCTAGCTAGCTAGCTTGAGCTTGAGCTAGCTAGCTAGCTTGAGCTTGAGCTAGCTAGCTAGCTTGAGCTTGAGCTTGAGCTAGCTAGCTTGAGCTTGAGCTTGAGCTAGCTAGCTAGCTTGAGCTTGAGCTAGCTAGCTTGAGCTTGAGCTAGCTAGCTTGAGCTTGAGCTAGCTAGCTAGCTTGAGCTTGAGCTAGCTAGCTAGCTTGAACTTGAGCTAGCTAGCTAGCTTGAGCTTGAGCTAGCTAGCTAGCTTGAGCTAGCTAGCTAGCTTGAGCTTGAGCTTGAGCTAGCTAGCTTGAGCTTGAGCTAGCTAGCTAGCTTGAGCTTGAGCTAGCTAGCTAGCTTGAGCTTGAGCTAGCTAGCTAGCTTGAGCTTGAGCTTGAGCTAGCTAGCTTGAGCTTGAGCTTGAGCTAGCTAGCTAGCTTGAGCTTGAGCTAGCTAGCTTGAGCTTGAGCTAGCTAGCTTGAGCTTGAGCTAGCTAGCAAGCTTGTGCTTGAGCTAGCTAGCTAGCTTGAGCTTGAGCTTGAGCTAGCTAGCTTGAGCTTGAGCTAGCTAGCTTGAGCTTGAGCTAGCTAGCTTGAGCTTGAGCTAGCTAGCAAGCTTGTGCTTGAGCTAGCTAGCTAGCTTGAGCTTGAGCTTGAGCTAGCTGGCTTGAGCTTGAGCTAGCTAGCTTGAGCTTGAGCTAGCTAGCTTGAGCTTGACCTAGCTAGCTAGCTTGAACTTGAGCTAGCTAGCTAGCTTGAGCTTGAGCTAGCTAGCTAGCTTGAGCTTGAGCTAGCTAGCTAGCTTGAGCTTGAGCTTGAGCTAGCTAGCTTGAGCTTGAGCTTGAGCTAGCTAGCTAGCTTGAGCTTGAGCTAGCTAGCTTGAGCTTGAGCTAGCTAGCTTGAGCTTGAGCTAGCTAGCTAGCTTGAGCTTGAGCTAGCTAGCTAGCTTGAACTTGAGCTAGCTAGCTAGCTTGAGTTTGAGCTAGCTAGCTTGAGCTTGAGCTAGCTAGCTTGAGCTTGAGCTAGCTAGCTAGCTTGAACTTGAGCTAGCTAGCTAGCTTGAGCTTGAGCTAGCTAGCTAGCTTGAGCTTGAGCTAGCTAGCTAGCTTGAGCTTGAGCTTGAGCTAGCTAGCTTGAGCTTGAGCTTGAGCTAGCTAGCTAGCTTGAGCTTGAGCTAGCTAGCTTGAGCTTGAGCTAGCTAGCTTGAGCTTGAGCTAGCTAGCTAGCTTGAGCTTGAGCTAGCTAGCTAGCTTGAACTTGAGCTAGCTAGCTAGCTTGAGCTTGAGCTAGCTAGCTTGAGCTTGAGCTAGCTAGCTAGCTTGAGCTTGAGCTTGAGCTAGCTAGCTAGCTAGCTTGAGCTTGAGCTTGAGCTTGAGCTAGCTAGCTTGAGCTTGAGCTAGCTAGCTAGCTTGAGCTTGGGCTTGAGCTAGCTAGCTTGAGCTTGAGCTTGAGCTAGCTAGCTTGAGCTTGAGCTTGAGCTAGCTAGCTTGAGCTTGAGCTTGAGCTAGCTAGCTTGAGCTTGAGCTTGAGCTAGCTAGCTAGCTAGCTTGAGCTTGAGCTAGCTAGCTTGAGCTTGAGCTAGCTAGCTAGCTTGAGCTTGAGCTTGAGCTAGCTGGCTTGAGCTTGAGCTAGCTAGCTTGAGCTTGAGCTAGCTAGCTTGAGCTTGAGCTAGCTAGCTAGCTTGAACTTGAGCTAGCTAGCTAGCTTGAGCTTGAGCTTGAGCTTGAGCTAGCTAGCTAGCTTGAGCTTGAGCTTGAGCTAGCTGGCTTGAGCTTGAGCTAGCTAGCTTGAGCTTGAGCTAGCTAGCTTGAGCTTGAGCTAGCTAGCTAGCTTGAACTTGAGCTAGCTAGCTAGCTTGAGCTTGAGCTAGCTAGCTAGCTTGAGCTTGAGCTAGCTAGCTAGCTTGAGCTTGAGCTTGAGCTAGCTAGCTTGAGCTTGAGCTTGAGCTAGCTAGCTAGCTTGAGCTTGAGCTAGCTAGCTTGAGCTTGAGCTAGATAGCTTGAGCTTGAGCTAGCTAGCTAGCTTGAGCTTGAGCTAGCTAGCTAGCTTGAACTTGAGCTAGCTAGCTAGCTTGAGCTTGAGCTAGCTAGCTAGCTTGAGCTAGCTAGCTAGCTTGAGCTTGAGCTTGAGCTAGCTAGCTTGAGCTTGAGCTAGCTAGCTAGCTTGAGCTTGAGCTAGCTAGCTAGCTTGAGCTTGAGCTAGCTAGCTAGCTTGAGCTTGAGCTTGAGCTAGCTAGCTTGAGCTTGAGCTTGAGCTAGCTAGCTAGCTTGAGCTTGAGCTAGCTAGCTTGAGCTTGAGCTAGCTAGCTTGAGCTTGAGCTAGCTAGCAAGCTTGTGCTTGAGCTAGCTAGCTAGCTTGAGCTTGAGCTTGAGCTAGCTAGCTTGAGCTTGAGCTAGCTAGCTTGAGCTTGAGCTAGCTAGCTTGAGCTTGAGCTAGCTAGCAAGCTTGTGCTTGAGCTAGCTAGCTAGCTTGAGCTTGAGCTTGAGCTAGCTGGCTTGAGCTTGAGCTAGCTAGCTTGAGCTTGAGCTAGCTAGCTTGAGCTTGAGCTAGCTAGCTAGCTTGAACTTGAGCTAGCTAGCTAGCTTGAGCTTGAGCTAGCTAGCTAGCTTGAGCTTGAGCTAGCTAGCTAGCTTGAGCTTGAGCTTGAGCTAGCTAGCTTGAGCTTGAGCTTGAGCTAGCTAGCTAGCTTGAGCTTGAGCTAGCTAGCTTGAGCTTGAGCTAGCTAGCTTGAGCTTGAGCTAGCTAGCTAGCTTGAGCTTGAGCTAGCTAGCTAGCTTGAACTTGAGCTAGCTAGCTAGCTTGAGTTTGAGCTAGCTAGCTTGAGCTTGAGCTAGCTAGCTTGAGCTTGAGCTAGCTAGCTAGCTTGAACTTGAGCTAGCTAGCTAGCTTGAGCTTGAGCTAGCTAGCTAGCTTGAGCTTGAGCTAGCTAGCTAGCTTGAGCTTGAGCTTGAGCTAGCTAGCTTGAGCTTGAGCTTGAGCTAGCTAGCTAGCTTGAGCTTGAGCTAGCTAGCTTGAGCTTGAGCTAGCTAGCTTGAGCTTGAGCTAGCTAGCTAGCTTGAGCTTGAGCTAGCTAGCTAGCTTGAACTTGAGCTAGCTAGCTAGCTTGAGCTTGAGCTAG
Organism: Convolutriloba macropyga; assembly: GCF_964194025.1. Lineage (NCBI taxonomy): Eukaryota > Metazoa > Xenacoelomorpha > Acoela > Convolutidae > Convolutriloba > Convolutriloba macropyga. The sequence continues at coordinate 5,706 of NW_027452816.1, forward strand.
CTAGCTAGCTTGAGCTAGCTAGCTAGCTTGAGCTTGAGCTTGAGCTTGAGCTAGCTAGCTTGAGCTTGAGCTAGCTAGCTAGCTTGAGCTTGAGCTAGCTAGCTAGCTTGAGCTTGAGCTAGCTAGCTAGCTTGAGCTTGAGCTTGAGCTAGCTAGCTTGAGCTTGAGCTAGCTAGCTAGCTTGAGCTTGAGCTAGCTAGCTAGCTTGAGCTTGAGCTTGAGCTAGCTAGCTTGAGCTTGAGCTTGAGCTAGCTAGCTAGCTTGAGCTTGAGCTAGCTAGCTTGAGCTTGAGCTAGCTAGCTTGAGCTTGAGCTAGCTAGCTAGCTTGTGCTTGAGCTAGCTAGCTAGCTTGAGCTTGAGCTTGAGCTAGCTGGCTTGAGCTTGAGCTAGCTAGCTTGAGCTTGAGCTAGCTAGCTTGAGCTTGAGCTAGCTAGCTAGCTTGAACTTGAGCTAGCTAGCTAGCTTGAGCTTGAGCTAGCTAGCTAGCTTGAGCTTGAGCTAGCTAGCTAGCTTGAGCTTGAGCTTGAGCTAGCTAGCTTGAGCTTGAGCTTGAGCTAGCTAGCTAGCTTGAGCTTGAGCTAGCTAGCTTGAGCTTGAGCTAGCTAGCTTGAGCTTGAGATAGCTAGCTAGCTTGAGCTTGAGCTAGCTAGCTAGCTTGAACTTGAGCTAGCTAGCTAGCTTGAGCTTGAGCTAGCTAGCTAGCTTGAGCTAGCTAGCTAGCTTGAGCTTGAGCTTGAGCTAGCTAGCTTGAGCTTGAGCTAGCTAGCTAGCTTGAGCTTGAGCTAGCTAGCTAGCTTGAGCTTGAGCCAGCTAGCTAGCTTGAGCTTGAGCTTGAGCTAGCTAGCTTGAGCTTGAGCTTGAGCTAGCTAGCTAGCTTGAGCTTGAGCTAGCTAGCTTGAGCTTGAGCTAGCTAGCTTGAGCTTGAGCTAGCTAGCAAGCTTGTGCTTGAGCTAGCTAGCTAGCTTGAGCTTGAGCTTGAGCTAGCTAGCTTGAGCTTGAGCTAGCTAGCTTGAGCTTGAGCTAGCTAGCTTGAGCTTGAGCTAGCTAGCAAGCTTGTGCTTGAGCTAGCTAGCTAGCTTGAGCTTGAGCTTGAGCTAGCTGGCTTGAGCTTGAGCTAGCTAGCTTGAGCTTGAGCTAGCTAGCTTGAGCTTGAGCTAGCTAGCTAGCTTGAACTTGAGCTAGCTAGCTAGCTTGAGCTTGAGCTAGCTAGCTAGCTTGAGCTTGAGCTAGCTAGCTAGCTTGAGCTTGAGCTTGAGCTAGCTAGCTTGAGCTTGAGCTTGAGCTAGCTAGCTAGCTGGAGCTTGAGCTAGCTAGCTTGAGCTTGAGCTAGCTAGCTTGAGCTTGAGCTAGCTAGCTAGCTTGAGCTTGAGCTAGCTAGCTAGCTTGAACTTGAGCTAGCTAGCTAGCTTGAGTTTGAGCTAGCTAGCTTGAGCTTGAGCTAGCTAGCTTGAGCTTGAGCTAGCTAGCTAGCTTGAACTTGAGCTAGCTAGCTAGCTTGAGCTTGAGCTAGCTAGCTAGCTTGAGCTTGAGCTAGCTAGCTAGCTTGAGCTTGAGCTTGAGCTAGCTAGCTTGAGCTTGAGCTTGAGCTAGCTAGCTAGCTTGAGCTTGAGCTAGCTAGCTTGAGCTTGAGCTAGCTAGCTTGAGCTTGAGCTAGCTAGCTAGCTTGAGCTTGAGCTAGCTAGCTAGCTTGAACTTGAGCTAGCTAGCTAGCTTGAGCTTGAGCTAGCTAGCTAGCTTGAGCTAGCTAGCTAGCTTGAGCTTGAGCTTGAGCTTGAGCTAGCTAGCTTGAGCTTGAGCTAGCTAGCTAGCTTGAGCTTGAGCTAGCTAGCCAGCTTGAGCTTGAGCTAGCTAGCTAGCTTGAGCTTGAGCTTGAGCTAGCTAGCTTGAGCTTGAGCTTGAGCTAGCTAGCTAGCTTGAGCTTGAGCTAGCTAGCTAGCTTGAGCTTGAGCTTGAGCTAGCTAGCTTGAGCTTGAGCTTGAGCTAGCTAGCTAGCTTGAGCTTGAGCTAGCTAGCTTGAGCTTGAGCTAGCTAGCTTGAGATTGAGCTAGCTAGCTAGCTTGTGCTTGAGCTAGCTAGCTAGCTTGAGCTTGAGCTTGAGCTAGCTGGCTTGAGCTTGAGCTAGCTAGCTTGAGCTTGAGCTAGCTAGCTTGAGCTTGAGCTAGCTAGCTAGCTTGAACTTGAGCTAGCTAGCTAGCTTGAGCTTGAGCTTGAGCTAGCTAGCTAGCTTGAGCTTGAGCTAGCTAGCTAGCTTGAGCTTGAGCTTGAGCTAGCTAGCTTGAGCTTGAGCTTGAGCTAGCTAGCTAGCTTGAGCTTGAGCTAGCTAGCTTGAGCTTGAGCTAGCTAGCTTGAGCTTGAGCTAGCTAGCTAGCTTGAGCTTGAGCTAGCTAGCTAGCTTGAACTTGAGCTAGCTAGCTAGCTTGAGCTTGAGCTAGCTAGCTAGCTTGAGCTAGCTAGCTAGCTTGAGCTTGAGCTTGAGCTTGAGCTAGCTAGCTTGAGCTTGAGCTAGCTAGCTAGCTTGAGCTTGAGCTAGCTAGCTAGCTTGAGCTTGAGCTAGCTAGCTAGCTTGAGCTTGAGCTTGAGCTAGCTAGCTTGAGCTTGAGCTTGAGCTAGCTAGCTAGCTTGAGCTTGAGCTAGCTAGCTTGAGCTTGAGCTAGCTAGCTTGAGCTTGAGCTAGCTAGCTAGCTTGAGCTTGAGCTAGCTAGCTAGCTTGAGCTTGAGCTAGCTGGCTTGAGCTTGAGCTAGATAGCTTGAGCTTGAGCTAGCTAGCTAGCTTGAGCTAGCTAGCTAGAGCTCGACCTATGAAAAGCTGCGCAAACACTTATTCTATAATAATTGCGAAAATTAAAAATTTCACAAGTGAAAAGCTGCATAAACAGTAATTCTATGTGTGGGGCATTATTAGGGGGAGGTGTCTTGTCAAAATATGGCTGGACTAAAGACCTCAACCCAGATAGGGTGGAAGGCCCTATGATCGGTCTGTTACTAATCGGTGACCGATAAAGACCTGACCAAGGCCTGTAGTAAGCTTGGTTAGGCATTACAGGAGATAACACTAAGACCGAGGGGTCTTAGAGAGCCCTCTAGCGGGGCGAATAGAGCTAGATCGAGCCTTGGGAAAGCTAGATCGAGCAGGACTGAAGCTAAAGGATAGACCGAGAGGTCTGTCTGGTCCTCCTAGAGAGGCCAAGAGAAAGTACGAGAAGCCAACTAAAGCTTGATCGGGCCTTCAGCAAGCACGACCGAGCTGTACCGGAGCTAACACTAAGACCGAGGGGTCTTAGAGAGCCCTCTAGCGGGGCGAATAGAGCTAGATCGAGCCTTGGGAAAGCTAGATCGAGCAGGACTGAAGCTAAACGATAGACCGAGAGGTCTGTCTGGTCCTCCTAGAGAGGCCAAGAGAAAAAACGAGAAGCTAACTAAAGCTTGATCGGGCCTTCAGCAAGCACGACCGAGCTGTACCGGAGCTAACACTAAGACCGAGGGGTCTTAGAGAGCCCTCTAGCGGGGCGAATAGAGCTTGATCAAGCCTTGGGCAAGCTAGATCGAGCAGGACTGAAGCTAAGCAAGAGACCGAGAGGTCTGTCTGGTCCTCCTAGAGAGGCCAAGAGAAAGTACGAGAAGCCAACTAAAGCTTGATCGGGCCTTCAGCAAGCACGACCGAGCTGTACCGGAGCTAACACTAAGACCGAGGGGTCTTAGAGAGCCCTCTAGCGGGGCGAATAGAGCTAGATCGAGCCTTGGGAAAGCTAGATCGAGCAGGACTGAAGCTAAACGATAGACCGAGAGGTCTGTCTGGTCCTCCTAGAGAGGCCAAGAGAAAGTACGAGAAGCTAACTAAAGCTTGATCGCGCCTTCAGCAAGCACGATTGAGCAAGACCGGAGCTAACACTAAGACCGAAGTGTCTTAGAGAGCCCTCTGGTGGGGCGAATAGAGCTAGATCGAGCCTTGGGAAAGCTAGATCGAGTAAGATTGAAGCTGAAAGAGTGTCAGAGGAGCAAATGAACCTCCAAAAAGTGAAAATCAAATTTTAGAAAAAACACAAGTTAAATACTGCATGGACAGTATTTCTATGTGTGGGGCATTATTAGGGGGAGGTGTCTTGTCAAAATATGGCTGGACTAAAGACCTCAACCCGGATAGGGTGGAAGGCCCCATGATCGGTCTGTTACTAATCGGTGACCGATAAAGACCTGACCAAGGCCTGTAGTAAGCTTGGTTAGGCATTACAGGAGTTAACACTAAGACCGAGGGGTCTTAGAGAGCCCTCTAGCGGGGCGAATAGAGCTAGATCGAGCCTTGGGAAAGCTAGATCGAGCAGGACTGAAGCTAAGCAAGAGACCGAAAGGTCTGTCTGGTCCTCCTAGAGAGGCCAAGAGAAAGTACGAGAAGCTAACTAAAGCTTGATCAGGCCTTCAGCAAGCACGACCGAGCTGTACCGGAGCTAACACTAAGACCGAGGGGTCTTAGAGAGCCCTCTAGCAGGGCGAATAGATCTAGATCGAGCCTTGGGAAAGCTAGATCGAGCAGGACTGAAGCTAAACGATAGACCGAGAGGTCTGTCTGGTCCTCCTAGAGAGGCCAAGAGAAAGTACGAGAAGCTAACTAAAGCTTGATCGGGCCTTCAGCAAGCACGACCGAGCTGTACCGGAGCTAACACTAAGACCGAGGGGTCTTAGAGAGCCCTCTAGCAGGGCGAATAGAGCTAGATCGAGCCTTGGGAAAGCTAGATCAAGCAGGACTGAAGCTAAACGATAGACCGAGAGGTCTGTCTGGTCCTCCTATAGAGGCCAAGAGAAAGTACGAGAATCTAACTAAAGCTTGATCGGGCCTTCAGCAAGCACGACCGAGCTGTACCGGAGCTAACACTAAGACCGAGGGGTCTTAGAGAGCCCTCTAGCAGGGCGAATAGAGCTAGATCGAGCCTTGGGAAAGCTAGATCGAGCAGGACTGAAGCTAAACGATAGACCGAGAGGTCTGTCTGGTCCTCCTAGAGAGGCCAAGAGGAAGTACGAGAAGCTAACTAAAGCTTGATCGCGCCTTCAGCAAGCACGATTGAGCAAGACCGGAGCTAACACTAAGACCGAAGTGTCTTAGAGAGCCCTCTAGTGGGGCGAATAGAGCTAGATCGAGCCTTGGGAAAGCTAGATCGAGTAAGATTGAAGCTGAAAGAGTGTCAGAGGAGCAAATGAACCTCCAAAAAGTGAAAATCAAATTTTAGAAAAAAACACAAGTTAAATACTGCATGGACAGTAATTCTATGTGTGGGGCATTATTAGGGAGAGGTGTCTTGTCAAAATATGGCTGGACTAAAGACCTCAACCCGGATAGGGTGGAAGGCCCTATGATTGGTCTGTTACTAATCGGTGACCGATAAAGACCTGACCAAGGCCTGTAGTAAGCTTGGTTAGGCATTACAGAAGATAACACTAAGACCGAGGGGTCTTAGAGAGCCCTCTAGCGGGGCGAATAGAGCTTGATCAAGCCTTGGGCAAGCTAGATCGAGCAGGACTGAAGCTAAACGATAGACCGAGAGGTCTGTCTGGTCCTCCTAGAGAGGCCAAGAGAAAGTACGAGAATCTAACTAAAGCTGGGTCGGGCCTTCAGCAAGCACGACCGAGCAGTACCGGAGCTAACACTAAGACCGAGGGGTCTTAGAGAGCCCTCTAGTGGGGCGAATAGAGCTAGATCGAGCCTTGGGAAAGCTAGATCGAGCAGGACTGAAGCTAAACGATAAACCGAAAGGTCTGACGGGTCCTCATAAGAGGCATGGAGAAAGATCTGATACTAAAGTACCTCTCGGAAGTAATAAAATATGCCTGATGAAGCCGGGTATGATGTTTGTTGTTTGATGGCATTCATCGATTAGGTCTGGTGGATTCCCCATTACTCCGAGTGGTACTAGTAGAGGCTCCTACAGGGGTGAGCAAAGCGAGATCAAGCCTTAGGCAAGCTAGATCGAGCAGAACTGAAGCTGAAAAGCAAAATAAATGACAGGTCTGTCCAAATCAATAAACTTGAAATCCAGTGTGGTCACCACGGGTCACGAGGTGAATTCCTAGCGATTGTCTGCTGAACGTATAGGAAGGCCCGAAACGAACGATAATTTCATTGCACAGTGGAGATACTATACGTTCAGGAGTAGCATACATCGGGTTTGATCTATGATCATGTCTGGTCTCCGAGGATCCACCGGGTTACCAACTGGCACCGCTGTACTGGGTGTAAAACTGGGCCACCTGAAGTCCCGGGTGTAAAACTAGGTGCCTCTGTGCCAAAGTAGCGGCTTGCGTAGTGCATTATGCCTCCGGCTTGCGAAATGGTTATAAGCAATAACAACAGGACGCCGCGGGGTGTTCACTTAAAGGAGTAACGTTCTCTCAAGGGAGGGGATCTAAAAATCTTGATAAAACATTTATTCTATGCAAAATTTGTGCGCAAATTTTGCAAAGTAAAAAGCTGCACTGTAGCAAATTCTATGTGTGTAGCATTATTAGGGAAGTGTTGTTTGATGGCACCTCTCTACTTGATGCACCAAAGAACTACCTTGATGGCTCATGACCGCTGGTAATCTGTCGTCGCTAGTAGTTCGGAACTGAGAACAAATATGTTCGCAAATTACAACAATTATACAGCATATTGCTGAATAAAGCAGAACCGAATAATACTCAGTGACTTTACACCAAGACTGACTAATGTCTGGATTGTATCGTCCTACTCGAGTAAGGCGAAGAAAAGCTAGAAAGATACGCTTTTCACAAAGCAGGCTTAATGCATGCAAACCAAGGAGGAAGGAGTGATGCCCCTCCTTATAATAAGCAGAACCAAATAAAGAACAGACAGCATCATCTGTACAGTGACCAAGAAGAGGTGAAACTTCTGTATGTGAAAAGGCAATTTGAGCGAGATTTATTAGCAGACTAGTATTATGTTGTTTCTAGTAGGCGAAAGCCGAAACATCAACATGTGAAAATCTGATATTAAATCCTCAATCATTTTCCCTAGTATTATACAGCTATGAGTAACCTTAATTGGACACGGCAATTATTGCTGACCGGTGAAACTTTCGCATGGGAAAGACACACACACTTCTTGACAAAGCAATAAGTATTATGCTGTTTCTAGTACGCGAAAGCAGAAACATCAGCATGTGAAAGTTGTGAAGTTGAAGAATTTTTGTGTTGAGTACGATGTTGTTACTAGTAACCATGTCGACAGCTGAGAACTGTTCTCTAACCAATAGAAGGTGAAACTTCTGTATGTGAAAAGGCAATTTGAGCGAGATTTCTTAGCAGACTAGTATTATGTTGTTTCTAGTAGGCGAAAGCCGAAACATCAACATGTGAAAATCTGATATTAAATCCTCAATCATTTTCCCTAGTATTATACAGCTACTAGTAGCCGTAATTGGTCAGGGAAACATTGTTGACCGGTGAAACTTCACATGGGAAAGACACACAAATTACTTGACAAAACAATAAGTATTATGCTGTTTCTAGTATGCGAAAGCAGAAACATCAGCATGTGAAAGTTGTGAAGTTGAAAAGTTTTTGTGTTGAGTACGGTGTTGTTACTAGTAACCATGTCGACAGCTGGAAAGCTGTTCTCTAACCAATAAAAGGTAAAACTTCTGTATCTGAAGAGGCGGCGTGATTGAGATTTTTAACAGACTAGTATTATGTTGTTTCTAGTAGGCGAGAGCCGAAACATCGACATGTGAACATCTGGTTTTTAAATCATGAGTCAATTCTCCCTAGTATGATACAGTTGTTAGCCGGTATTGGTAACAGTAGAACAGAGATTTGGAGGGCAAAACCTGCTCATGGGAAATGCTCACAGAGCGCTATCTACCAGTACACATAGTATTATGCTGTTTCTAGTACGCGCGAGCCGAAACATCAGCATGTGAAATGTGTAATCGTGGGTAACTCTAAGTGTGTAGAGTACTGTGTAGTAACTAGTAGCCATGCCAAAGCATGCATTGAAACTCTTCGTGATTTAAAAGCTCAAAGCAAGATTGACGAGGCCGCAAGGCTATGTCTTTCTAAATTCGAACAAATCGAAAGATTGTTCAAAGTACAATTAAACTGATTGATCCTGTCAGTTGCCATATGCTTGTCTGAAAGACTAAGCCATGCATGTGCAAGCGAAGCTTGAAAAAGTGGAACCGCGAATGGCTCATTAAATCAGTTACTATCTATTAGTTTGATTTTGCAAGCTAAATGAATAACTGCGGTAACCCTGCAGCTAATGCATGCTGATTGTCCGACACTGTCGGAGACTTTTACAAGACTACACCGGGTGATTTGCTAAGTACAGACACATCCCGTGATGAGTCCTAGTAACTGAAAGATCCCAGATAGCTTCGGCTTGGGGACGGAACTTCCGAATTTCTGACCTATCAACCTATGATGGTAGTGTAACGGACTACCATGGTTGTGACGGGTAACGGGGAATCAGGGTTCGATTCCGGAGAGGGAGCCTTAGAAACGGCTACCACATCCAAGGAAGGCAGCAGGCACGCAAATTACCCACTCTCCGCACGAGGAGGTAGTGACTAGAAATAATGATATGAACCTTTATGGTTTGTAATCAGAATGGAATGGACTTAAAAGCTCCATTGATGAACGAGTAGAGGGCAAGTCTGGTGCCAGCAGCCGCGGTAATACCAGCCTCTACAAGCGTATGCAATAGTTGCTGCGTTTAAAAGCTCATAGTTGGATCTGTTTGAGTAGAACGGCAACATGGTCTTCAGTTAAATCTGTTGACTCGTTCCGCTCATCCTTCGCATCGAAGAAATAGTTTGCACTTAAATGTGACGAAACTGTGGAAACGGTGTTTTCACCCTGAGAAAATTAGAGTGTTCAAAGCATCCTTTGGGATCGAATAATAAAGCATGGAATAATGGAGAATGACCCGCTACTCGATTGATGCCGGTTGGCTGAGTGCGGTAATGATTGAAAGGAACAGACGGGGGCATTTGTATTGCTACGTTAGAGGTGAAATTCTTGGATCGTGGCAAGACAAACTACTGCGAAAGCATTTTGCCAAGAATGTTTTCATTAATCAAGAACGAAAGTCAGAGTATTGAAGAGGATTAGATACCCTCGTAATTCTGACCATAAACTATACCAACCTACAATTTGTCAAAGTCGATCTTGACTTGGCAAGAGATTAACCGGGAAACCAAAGTTTATTGGTTCCGGGGGAAGTATGGTTGCAAAATCGAAACTTAAAGGAATTGACGGAAGGGCACCACCAGGAGTGGAGCCTGCGGCTTAATTTGACTCAACACGGGAAAACTCACCCGGTCCAGACATCTTAAGGATTGACAGATTGAATATCTTTCATGATTATATGGGCGGTGGTGCATGGCCGTTCTTAGTTAGTGGAGTGATCTGTCTGGTTAATTCCGATAAACGAACGAGATCTTCTCCATCTAAATAATGAAATTCACTATATGTGAATTCAAACACTTCTTAGAGGAACTATGCGGAATTAAATACCGCAGATGAAGTGAGGCTATAACAGGTCTGTGATGCCCTTAGATGTTCTGGACTGCACGCGCGCTACACTGTGTACTTTTAGATTGAGTACTCAGCCCTTGGTCCGAAATGGACTGGGCAATCAGAGAAAAGTACAGCGCTTCAAGGGGATCGTCTGTTGTAACTTGCAGACGTGAACCAGGAATTCCTGGTACTTATGAGTCAACAACTCATAGGGATTACGTCCCTGCCCTTTGTACACACCGCCCGTCGCTACTACTGATTGGATAGTTAAGCAAGAATTGCAAATTCCTACTGTTGGGACTTCGGTCTCCGGCAACGGGATGAAGCGGATCGAGCTTAATTGTCTAGAGGAAGTAAAAGTCGTAACAAGGTTTCCGTAGGGGAACCTGCGGAAGGATCAGTGATTGATTCCTTCGGGCATGGCTGCTGGTAGAGGCCATGTCTGTAGTGCGCATGACGCTCTGTCGCTAGAGATTGCTTGGCAACCAATCTCGAATTATGTATCGAGCTCAAAAAACTACTTGTGTGGATACATAGTTCAGCAGTCATGGCAAGGGACTGCTTAAAGGGAGACTAGTTAGCAAAAGCAGCCTAGCAGAACTGCAGCTATCTAGATCTCAGAAGCTGGGTTATAGAAGCCCAGCTATAGACTTGTGAATGAGAAAGGCCTAAAAAGGTCCACAAGTCGCGTGGTTAGAACCGACACGCAAAAATCCCAGCGAGTGGACAGAGCGTTTGCGCTGTTCAGTGGGAAAGAGTTGAGCTACTCGGGGCGCCCACTGAACTTGCTCCGAGCCAAAGGCTCGAAAAAACACAGCTTAGCCTCAGATCCTTTACATAGAAGGCTAGCTAAAATAAACTTACCTTGGACGAGGGTAAAGTTTAGTCAGTTCTTAGGGGAGAGTAATCCACAGCTTCTCGCCCTCTGAACATTCTCCCAGATATGTAGGTCTGGGAGAGTCTCCTCCTGTTCTTCGGAATCTGGAGGTAGACAAAGACAGTACGATACGATCTTGCATCGGGATGACTAACCGATAATGATCATAATCTGACAATTTTTCCGGCTTGAGGCACCGGAGTCAGATTAAAGACACATACTGAACTAAAGGGCGTATGTGCAAAGCTTGTCGGAGTGTAGAGAGTCAAGCTGAGTTGACTCGTCACGTGGTGATGACAACAGCCATGTGCAAAACACTCACAACTTTATCGTCTATGTGGAAAAGGTTGCTAACAGCGCTCTCTATGAGAGGCCCTCGCATATAACTATACGAGGAAAAGGCGATAGAGTTGTTTGAATGTGGGGCAGGTTCATCGACAAGCTAAGTTGATCACATTCTTGTTGTGGCATCCTACTAGAATTGGTCACGGTCTGCACCAACTCTCCCCAAGTTGGCCAGACTTAAAACTAGAAATAAGGTTTGCAGCTATGTGAACCTAGAAACTGTAAAGGAGTTGAAAGAACTTAAAGGAATTGAAAGAGGCCTTGAGGTATATCCTCTTGGTAAAGACCCACAAAAGCTCACAAAAGTGGCTTCGAAGGGCAAAACTGGTTCATCCAAAACAATTGGAGAGCTTAAAGCAGAACCAATTCGAATGAAACACTATTGGTGAAACTTCATCATGAGAACGTCACAAGCTGATCACGCTCTATGATATGACTAGTATTATGTTGCTTCTAGTAGGCTAAGCGCAAGCCGAAACATCAACATGTGAAAGTCGTAGAATTTTGCAATCAAACTGTGGCTAGTACTGTGATGTTACTAGTAACCTGGTGTTCCGTCATATGGCCAAGAGAGCATTTGAAGGCGAAACTTCTGCATGGGAAAGCTGCATCATGATCAAAATTTTATATCGAGTATTATGTTGACGTTAGTAGGCCTTGGCCGAAAACGCAGCATGTGAAAGGTATAGATAAAAGTTATTG
>NW_027452817.1:0-10000 GCF_964194025.1 Convolutriloba macropyga
AGATTTTTGTTTGACGGTTTCGTAATCATATTAGAAAGTTCTGTGTTAGGTGGTCTACCGAAGTGGGCTACAAATGGTTTTATTTTGGTTGTTGCGTTTGGAATAAGTCTTATTGATTCTATGATTTTTGCTACTTTTGTTGCTAGGTCGGCGGATGACCATAGTGGGTCAGGTTCCATTACTGCGAATCTCCTTTTTAGCGTTTGAATTAATCTTTCTACCATTCCTGTTGCTCTATGGTCTCCCACGGGAGCTAGAATTAGCTTGATATTTTTTGTTTTTTGCAGAAAAGTTCAAACTCTCTTGCTTTAAAGGTTTGAGCTTGATCACATCTAATGGAACGTGGTATGCCGTGGAATCGGCAATATTCCTCTAAGTAACTTAGTGCTGTTTGTGTGTCGCAATCTTTGAATCCCTCTGCGTGGGGGTATCTTGTAAATCGGTCTACTGATACTAAAATATAGTAGTTATGTTTGTGTTCTCTAAAAGGTATTGGTCCCTCAAAGTCTATTTGTATTTCTTCGTTTGGTTCACTTAGCTTAGGTAAAATCCCTAGGGACTTTTTCGGGGCTACTGTTTAAGGTTTTTACTTTTCTTTATGCAGTCCCCACATGATTGTGCTTTAGCTGTAACTTCCCTATGGATCCTAGGGAACCAAACTAAGTCTGCTATTTGCAGCATTCCAGATTGGCCCGGGTGGGTCTGATGGAGGGAATTGATTACCAGTTGTTTAAGTGAAACTGGTATCATGAGTCTATTATCGTACAACACACAACCGGAGGGTGTTATTGACAGGTCTCTTTTCAGAGAGTAGAAGTATGGGCTGACTTTTTTTGAGGGTGTCCCAGTCTTTTTCTCTTATAAGTTTAATGATTGGGGCCATTTGTCGGTCCTTTTGTGTTGCTTCTGCAACGAATTCCTCGCCGAAAACCTGGCTGAGGTTTTTTCTATACTGCGGCATGTCCGTGCTATTGGCTAGGGGGTAGATTGGATTTTGGGGGTCTGGTCTTATGACTGTACGTCCTAATCCTTTGTTGTTGTTATCTTCAGTCTGAGTGGCGATAGTAATTTTGTCGTTGTTCATTTCGATCTTTTGTTTGGGGCCCGCTTTCTTTTTGGAATTTTCTGTTCGAATGTGTTTACTTTTGGTCTATTTCTGGTGGTAACGTTGATGATCTGATATCCCTGGGGAAGATGTAATATGTTTTTAGATGGTAATGAATTAATGGAATGTACTTTTGGGGATTATCCCTGGGGTGATTTAATAATGTTTGATTGAAATAGCGGTGTATTTGAAATAAAGATTGAATTGTGTAAAATAGAGTATGATGAATTAAGCGGCTGAAAGTTGGAACGATTAGGGCAAAAAGCGCTGTCGTACTCGTGCGCGTGCTTACTTTTATCTGCGCTGACTTGTCTTGTCTGGTATTTGTCTGAATTTGTGCGCGTAGCCGAAATGTATTTCATCGAATTTTGTGTGAGAACGAATTTAAAGTCATTAATTAAGTTGACTATGAATTGTGTGTCGTCTGAAGATGGAGGGGGGTTATTTTTTGGGTGTCTACTTAGGTAATCTGCAAATCCCATGTTTTTCCCCGGGATATGTTCGAGATTAAAATTGAATGGAAGTAATCTATCTACCCATCTTGTTAGTATACTTTGATAAGTTTTATTCCCGCGGTTTTCATTAAGGGCAGTTAGCAGAGCTCTATGATCTGTTTGTAGTGTGAATTCGGTACCGAATAGATAATGTTTAAAATGTTCGAGCGACCATTCTACCGCTAGGAGTTCTAGTTCGTTTGTACTGTATCTGGATTCGTGTTTATTAGGGAATCTGCTTGCGAATGCAATTGTATGCCATTCGTTGTTGTGTTTTTGTTCGATGCAGGCCCCTAATCCTTTTGCGCTAGCGTCGCATTTGACTCGTCTTTGTTTGGTAATATCGAAATGTTTAGTTTCGATTATTTGGTGTATTTTTGATTTAATGTTATTGAATGCTGAACTATGTTCTGCTTTCCAATCTAATTTATTATTTTTGGCTTCGGGTTTTTCTTTAATAGTGGTCGTAGTGGTTCTGAAAGTTTTGCGAGGTTCGGTATAAATTTTGTAAGATGGTGGACGCTCCCTAGGAACGATCGTAATTGTTTTAATTTTTTCGGGTTGTCGAGTTTTGTAATTGCTTCTGTTTTAGTAATTTGTGGAGTGATTCCACTTGGTGTAATTGTGAAGCCTAGCCATTCTATGATATTTTTTGCAAATTTGCATTTTTGTAGATTAATGGCTAGTCCTTCATTGTCCAATCTCTTTAGAATTTTGTCTAATTCGTTTTCATGTTCTCGAATGGATCCCTTGGTGATTACTAGGATATCATCAAGGAATGCAAATTTGGAATGTATTCCTTCTAGTGTTTTATCGATCGTTTTTTGAAATGCGGCTGGCATATCAGTTAGACCGTAGAAACCATTTAGGAATCTATATGTGCCGGTTGCTTTTCCCCCGAGTATGCTAAAGTTGCAGTGTTTTGCTATGGAGGTGTCTAATGGAATTTGGCTGTAAGCGTTTTTGAGGTCTATTTTTGAGAACCAAAATGTCTCTGGGGATTCTTTTCTTTGAGTAATGTATAATGCGACTGCGTCCACTAGGTGGTCAATGCTTTGCATTTGGTATTTGTGTTAATGTATCGCTTTGTTAAGTTTTTTCGAGTCAAGTGCTATTTTTACTGACTTATCCTTTTTTACTGTTTTTACTACTGGACTGACGAAAAGGTCGTCGGGACATTTTTCGAGCTTGGAAATTTGTTTGTCTTGTTTTAGTTTGTCTAATTCGCGTTCGACTTTTTCGAGTAGGTGGAGAGTTACTCGTCGTCCTTTTTGTTGTATTGGGTTGTGATTTTGTTTGAATATCGATTTTGCTACGTGATTTTTTTTATTTTCCTAGTCTGGTATATAAATGTGGATATTTATTATATATCCATTTGATAATGTTTTTCTCCGTTTCAATAGTAGAGATTGAGTTAATTTGGGTACCTGGGGATTTGTTGGGCTTCTGCTGTAGTGAGATTCCAAGTTTCTGTAGAACATCTCTACCCATCAAATTGTGTGTTTTGTGTCCTACCACCAGGATTTTACAGTTTTGGGCTGTCCATGAACCAGAATGCAGGGTGATGTTAATATCTCCATCGATTTTGATATTGTTGTTATTGAAACATTTGTATTTCGTTTGGCTTGTGTATTGTTGGTGTTTCACCCCAGGGTTATGTTTCATGATTTCAGTTGCTTGCTCCTTGGTGATGAAGCTCCTTGGGGATCCTGTATCTGCTAACCATTGTATTTTCAATTTGTTTGTTGTTGTTTCCACCCAGATTTCTTTTGGTGTATTTGTATTTAACTCAATGTCGTGTACTTCACTGAACGAGTCGGGTGCTATATGGTTAATATCCGCCCAGTCCTCCGATTGTTCTTTTATGTAGAGTGTAGATTATGGTCGACAGATTCTGTCTCTTCCTGTTCGGCTTCTTCCTCGTCAATAAGTTGTTCTTGTATTTGTCTTACTCTAAGTTGATTGTTTTGTCCCTGGGGACGTTGTGGTTGAAATCTTTGATTGGTTCTTTTTGCTGGCAGGGGGGGGGGATTTTGGACCTGCACATTTTGGCAAAATGTTCTGTTTTCTTGCAAATGTTGCAGACAGCTTGTTTAGCTGTGCACTGGTTCATGTGACCTGCCGTGAATATGCCTCCGCATCTCCAGCATTGTTCGTTTGTTTTGTTTGTTTGTTGGGTGCTTTGCCGTTGGGGTCGTTGATTGGGGCGTGAATTTCTGTTAGAAATTACGTTTACTTGATTGGTCCAGTTTGGGGCTGATGTGCGGAGAATTTCTTTCTGGTTCTCCTGTCCTCTTTCTCTTGACAGAGCGAAATTTAGGACTTGTGCCGGGGTACGTACTTCCGAGAGGAGCTCCATCTGGATCGTGGTGTTGTTCATCTTAGCGATGAAAAAGTCCTTGATGAGGTCTTCCTCTACGTTACCCAGGGCTGCCTTTGATCCTAATTCCCGTAGTCTGCTGAAGAATGTCTCCAGACTTTCGTTTTGATTCTGTTGTACAGTAATCAAATGGAACCTATCAAAGGTTAAATTTCTTGGTCGAGTAAAAGTTAATCCTAACTCGTATACGAGTTCGTTTGTGGAGCAGCGGTCAATTATGGTGTGGGGGTTTCTCTGGTGAAATATTCTTGTGGCTTCTGTCCCTAGGGACAAATATGTCAAGCTTTTCACCTTCAAGTCGGCTTCATCCCACGCGTATCTATCTATCATCGGCCCTCTGCTCCGGATTTGCTTGCATTCAATCTCCCAATCCACCTTACGACGTTCGTTTCGTATTTCTCTCTTTCCGTTTTCTTCCTCGCTTGTGTTTTCGACTTTTTCTTCTAATGTAGGCATTATTGGATAAAACAAGTCGTTTGCTGTGGGTTTTAGTCTCAGGAGTAAGTCCACGTGCATATTTTCTTTGGCCATTACTGCCATTTTAAACGTGGAAAACCACGTTTGCCATTCGTTTGTCGGATTGGCCCCGCTTTCCCAAAAGAGGGGTACACCAATTGGTGATTTCATTGATGGATGCGCCATGTTAAGACTAATTCAAAACGTGTGTCTCAAGTCGTTAATTTCTTCTTTATTCACCGAGGGATTCGGTTAATTTTCAATATCACTATATCAGATTCAGTTCAATTTTTCACAATGCAGAGTTACACAAAGAAATAAGTCAGACGGTACCTGTCAGTACCGGTTAAAGTAGTTCACATAAATTTTGCTAACAAAAGTCAAGTAAGTACAGTTAAATAGCTAGTGCAACGAAATGAACTAAAAGGAGTTTAGATATGAGTTTATGAGAGTTTTGTACTGATCTTTCAGTTTGATTAGTGCTCATTCCCGGGGGGAAGGTGCCACCCGCACCACAATAATAATAATAATAATAATAATAATAATAATAATAATAATAATAATAATAATAATAATAATAATAATAATAATAATAATAATAATAATAATAATAATATTAATAATAATAATAATAATAATAATAATAAATAATAATAATAATAATAATGATAATAAAATTAATAATAATAATATTAACAATAATAAAAATAATAATAAAAATAATAATAATAATAAAAATAATAATAATAATAACAATAGTAATAATAATAATCATAATTATAATAATAATTGTTAAGGCTTACTCAAAACGTTTACGAGTTGATCGTTAAATTCAATAAGTACCGAGGGATTCTGTTGTACTCATATCACATCAAGTTCAGTTTTTTGCAATAAAATTATTTAAATGAATCTAGCACACAGACCAGACGGTACCTGCAAGTACCTGCTAGATTAAGTTCAGTCAGTTGAGATTTGCAAGTGAATTAAGGTTTACAGTAAGTAAAGTTGGATAACATGAAATGGCTAACGCAGTTAACTATATAAATGAGAGATAGCAACAAGAGTGAGTTTTAAAGGAAGTATAAGTTTATATGGGGATCCCTGGGGATCGGTGACTCCTCCACCACATACCCCTGTCGGCAAGAATTTTAACACAGTTAAAATTCATCGGAGTTATGAAAGTCATTGGGGTGAATGCTGGAGATGGAGCTTTTTGCAGGCGAAGCTGATGTGGGGGCATGTTCTTCGTCCGTGTTCACCGGGGGCATATCTGCGGTTATCTCTTCTTGTATGGCAGCGGGGATGCCGTCGATGTTCTGTACTCCGTCGTTGTCCGTGGGTTCGTCGATTTCATGGGTTCCATCGTTGTCTTGGGTTACATCGTTGTCCTGGGTTCCAGTATTTTGCGTGTTCTCAGAAGAGTCCAGAAACACAACCTCAATTTGTCTTATTGGAGGTTGAATAGGGAAGTCTTCGGTCGAGCTATCACCGAGGTTTATTACTTCCTCATGGCTTGGTTGTTTCCAGGTTTTGTCGATGATCTTTTCCAGTCTTGGGGTCGATTTCATGGTGCCTTTGGGTGGCGAATAGGAGCAGGAAGGATGGCTTGGAAAGTCGTGGCTTTGGCTGTTGCCAGTAGTTGTTTGTGTTTGCTCATTTTCATCTTGCATGAAATCATTGGGGTTGGACGACGTTATGATTTCGAAGGGCGGAATCCGTGGGGAACCGGACTCGATGTTCATTATTTTCACCGTTGGTGAAAATTTGAGCTTGTCTTTGTTGATGCTCGTGTAGCTTTTGTTGTCCGAGGAACTGGAGTATCTGTGTTTTCGTTTGTTTGTTGCATTTTCTTTCGATTGCTGTAGTGCGGCCGCTTTTGATTTTTGTTCGAAGACTGACGACGTGGAGGGTTTTGTCTAGCGAGCTTTTGCGTTCTTTAGTCATTGGGGTCTTTTGGTTGTCCCCTGGGATTTTGGTAGCACTTGGTTCTGTCGCGAAGGTTGTTTGAACGTTGGACGAGGGCGTTTCTGTGCAGGCTGATTCTTGCGTGCCATTGCTACAACTTCCGCATGTCCTATAGGCTTCGTATTTATGACGCTTTCGGGTTGTGGTACTGTGGCCGTTTGCAGGGGTGCAGACTTTGATTGTTTGGCTTGTGCCTCTTGCTGTCTGGCTTGTTCGGCTTTTTCTTCTAAACAGAAGTTTCTTATTTTTTCCTGGTTGCGTTTGTATTCGACGACTGTTTTAGATGCTACCATATGTATTAGGCGTGGTTTTAGTTCTGGTTCGCGAGGTATAGTTTCGGTTACAATTGCTAAGTCGTTTTTTCTTATTACTGTGTTTTTTCGATTATCAGTATCTAGTGTTATTGTGTGGGGGGAATAATTCGTGATCGTACCGTCTTGTATAATATTCCATTGCAGTTTTTTGGGTTCCCCTGGGTTCTGGTGCTTTTCGTGCTATTGTCTTACGTGCGATATTTTTCTATTATATGTTATGGTGGACGTTTTATCACCGAAAGTTGTTTCAAGTTTGTCGGGTATGATCTTACCAGGAACGCGCTTGTGGCTAAGCAGCGGCGCGTTCTCTGAATCGTCAGTGTCGCTTGCATGAGGTGTCGGCTGTGACTGGGCTTTGTACTGTATGTTTAGTTCAGGCTCGGAGTCGTTATCCCAGTCCCACATGATTTCCCTGGGGAGCGCTGGGTGCCGTAGCGTCACTTGATCTGAAGCAAATTTGTTTAATTGTTTGTATGATATGTTTTTGCGTGACAGTTTGGTTATTATGTTAGAGATTTTGTATTTGGGGGTCTACCAAAATGTGCTTCGAATGGTTTAATTTTGGTTATTGTGTTTGGAATAAGTCTTATTGATTCTATTATTTTGGCTACTATTGTGGCTAGAGCAGAAGATGACCATAAGGGATCATGTTCCATGACCGCGATTCTCCTTTTTATTGTTTGTATTAGCCTTTCTACCATACCGGTTGCTCTATGATCTCACGCGGGAGCTAGGATTAGTTTGATGTTTTTGTTTTTGCAGAATATTTTGAATTCTCGAGCTTTAAATGCTTGTGCCTGGTCGCAGCGGAGAGACCTGGGGATTCCGTGAAAACGACAGTATTCTTCTAAATAGTTTAAAGCCGTTTGTGTGTCACAATCTTTGAACACTTGAGCGTGGGGTATCGGGTTAGACGATCTACTGAAACTAGTATATAGTAGTTTTGTTTGTGTTCTCTAAATGGTATTGGTCCTGCAAAATCCATTTGGACCTCTTCGTTTGGTTCTGATAATTTAGGTAGTATCCCTAGGGATTGTTTTGGAATTAGTGGTTTTAAATTTTTACCTTTTTTGATACAGTCTGTGCACTATTGTGCTTTTGCTGTTACATCCCTGTGGATTCTTGGGAACCACACTAGGTCCGCCAAACGCAGCATTCCTGTTTGTCCCGGGTGCGTTTGGTGTAATGCGTTAATTACTAATGTTTTAGGGCTGCCGGAATCATGAGTCGATCATCGTACAGTACACACCCAGTTGGTGTGACTGCTAGGTCCCGTTTTAAAGAATAAAAGTAGGGGCTGACTCGTTTCAGCGTTTCCCAGTCTTTTTTTTTGATGAGTTTGATAATTGGGCTCATGTTTTTGTCCTTTTGGGTAGCTTCTGCCAGGAATTCTTCGCCGAATACCCGGCATAAGTTTTTCCGGTATTGAGGCATATCAACGGTGTTGCTTAAGGGGAAGATTGGGTTTGCTGGGTCTGTTCTTGGGGCTGATCTACCTAGGCCTTTGTTGGTTGTTTTATCCGTTTGTGTGGCCATTGTGTTTCGGCTGGGGTTCATTTTTGAATTCAATTTGTTTGGGGCTCTCTTACGTTTTATAATTGTTTGTTCAAATCTATTGTGTTTTGGGCAATTTCTATGTTGTAACTTGAACGGTATTATATCCCCGGGGAAATTTTTTCAAAGATGTAACTGGGGTGATGGTGATCCCTGGGGATTAATTGTTGATGTATAGTGAGTGTGTTTTGAATTAGTATGATTTAAATTTGATTTAATAGAAGGAGGAAGAATAAGCGACTGTAAATTGAGTGGATTAAGGCAAAAAGCGCTGTCGAAATTATACGCGTGCGGATTATTGTTCGCTGTTAGGTATTCTGTCTGGTATTTGTCTGACATTATTCGCGTAGCCGAAATGTGGTTAATCGAAAATTGTGTTAGGACGAATTCAAAGTTGTTTATTAAATTGATTATGTATTGTGTATCATCCGTTGAAGGTGGGGAGGTTTATGTTTTGGGTGGTGGCTGAGGTAATCTACGAAGCCCTTATTTTTCCCCGGGATATGCTCTAGATTAAAATTGAACGGTAATAATCTGTCTACCCATTTAGTTAGTCTACTTTGATATGTTCTATTCCCGCGGTTTTCATTAAGAGCTGTAAGGGGTGCCCGATGGTCCGTCTGTAGTGTGAATTCCGTACCATACAGGTAGTGCTTAAAATGTTCGAGGGACCACACTACGGCTAGTAATTCTAGTTCGTTTGTACTATATCTAGGTTCGTGGTTGTTGGGGAATCTGCTTTCGAAAGCATTCGTGTGCCATTCATTATTGTGTTTTTGTTCAATACTAGCACCTAGTCCTTTTGCGCTAGCGTCGCATTTGACTCGTGTTTGTTTTGTAGTATCGAAATGTTTGTTTTCGATTATTTGATGTATTTTGTTTTTGATGTTTTGAAAGGCCGAGCTATGTTCTTCTTACCATTCTAGTTTATTGTTTTTTCCCTCGAGATTTTTTTTAGCAACGGTCGGAGTAGTTCCGATAGTTCCGCGAGGTTCGGAATAAATTTTTGTAAGGTGGTGGACGCTCCCTAGGAATGACCGTAATTGTTTTTAGAGTTTTCGGGTTATCGAGTTTTGTTATGGCTTCTGTTTTTGTTATTAATGGTGTGATTCCGCTTGGAGTTATTGTGAAGCCAAGCCATTCGATGTTTTGAATTTGTGAATTCACATTTTTGTTAGTTAATTACGAGGCCTTCGTTGTTTAATTTTTTGAGTTTTTTGTCTAGTTCTTTTTCGTGTTCATTAATTGAGCCTTTAGTGACTACTAGGATATCGTCGAGAAATACGAATTTTGAGTTTATGCCTTCCAATGTTTTGTCTATTGTTTTTTGGAAGGCAGCAGGCATGTCAGTGAGACCGTAGAAGCCGTTCAGGAATCTATACGTTCCTGTTGCTCTGCCACCGAGGATACTAAAGTTACAGTGTTTTGAAATGGAACTATTGGTATTTGACTGTATGCATATTTGAGGACTATTTTTGAAAACCAGAATGTCCCTGGGGAATTTTCCCTTTGCGTAATGTATAGGGCGACGGCGTCAACTAGGTGGTTGATAGTTCGCATTTGATATTTATTTTTGTGAATTGCCTTATTTAATTTTCTCGAGCCCAATGCGATTTTTTACTGATTTGTCCTTTCTTACTGTGATAACAAATGGGCTAAAAAATAGATCGTTGGGGAATTTTTCGAGTTTTGTAATCTGGTTGTCCCGTATTAGGTTATCGAGTTCCATTTC
>NW_027452818.1:2500-88778 GCF_964194025.1 Convolutriloba macropyga
CGGCAATTAACTTGCAGGCGACGTCAATGGGGGGGATGCTGGCCTATTTTTAAAAGCTCCTAAGTCGTTGTTTCCTACCATGTAGACCACGTAACGAAACTTCTTTGCCTTTCCAATGTCAGCACGGGTCAAATCTGCCGCCCTCCTTCCGCTTACTCCGTCCAGAAACACCGGAAGCTTCGAGAGATTTGAACATTTGTAGTGATTTGAACTCTTTAGATGTTTCAAGTTTGAGTCACCAACAATTAATATTCCAGGGTTCTTCTGTTGTTGCATCTGAACACATTATGTGCAGTACAAAAATAAAACTTAACAGGCCGACTTAACACTTTAACTAAGACCTGGGAAATGGCGGCACCACTGAACCACCTCACTTGTTTTAAATCTTATTTGAAGACCAAGACCAATTTCGAACCAGACAAAAATCAATCCAGACCAAAAATGAACCTGACCAAAATCGATCCAGACCAAATCAGACCTTAGTAAAAAGCAGAAATAAACAAAAACTAATTATGTTCGAAACCTTCCCGCATTACACTAGCTAGATAAACGCCTTCGCTGTACTCAAATAGAACGCATTTCCATTTTAACTCCTCAACTCCAATTATTCTTAGGTCTCCAGGCAAGCCTATTCTATAGTGATATACAAGGCAATCGTCGATGTCATTTAGTACAGATTTCATCTTTTTACTCCTAAGGAAACGAACTGCGGCAACATGCCCTAATAATTCAGTTTTTGCAAAAAACTCTATTTTTACAAACTTTCGGGAAGACAGCTGCGCAAAACTATTTGAAATATTTTTTGTGATATGTATAGGCCTCGGACGTAAAAATTGTTCCATTGTCAAACCTACTTTGAAAATTCGAAAGTTTGTTTACCTTAGCAAACTCGAGCGCTTCTTGGCTCAGTTTAGTGTATAAGTCAGCGTTGATGCCGCTCTTAGAATGAGAAATTGTCTCATTGAATTGAGAAACAAGAAAATTGTCGACAATTTTTTCGGGGGTTTTGATAGATCCAGATACCGTTCGAATAAGTAAATGATTAGCGGATTCATATGAAAAAGCAGAATAAAGCCAAAGGGGACCAAAATCTTTGACCTGAGTGGGAAGATGACGCAGTGCATGGAAATTGAAGGACTGCCATTCCGCAGAGAAAGCATTTATAAAAAGATTTAAAAACATATTTAATTGATTTTCAGCATAGCTGATCATTTTTTCCTCCAGTATTTTTTCACTGAACAAACGAATTGCTACTGATAACCGTAAAAAGCTTTCAACTAAAGATTCATTTGAACAAAATTTTTCAAATAGTAAGAGTGGCCCTAGGTGGAAGAAAAACAACTTGAAATCGGCTGCTTTCCACATCTTCTGATCTGATATTGTTTTTGGTTTATGAAGACTATCGTAAGGAACTAAGCATTTTAACATTGACTGGTCGAAAAGATTTTTATTTTTAAGCTTTGATATTAAGACACTCGTTAGAACTTTTGCAGAACCTAAGAAAACCTGATGCATTGGATCGACCGGAACGTACCAGGGAATGGGGAAAAACCTATTCAACGGAGATATGCCTTTGACACCAAAGCGTTTTAATCGAGCATTTTCTAAATATTCGCAATTTTTTCTCTCAGATAATTTTTCTTGAACCGGATAGATCATTCGCTTGGACTGATAAATTCCAGGAGAATAACAATAAGGGCATCCGTAATAACCATTAAACTGCTGCACCAAACAAACCGCAGCAGTCGCTGGCATATCACAGATTAAAAAGAGAAACTTAAAAACACACAAGCCGACGGCTTCAACAAACACTGTAGAACTTAAAAACAGTTCCATTTCGATCGCAATTTTTTGAAGAAAATATGACCAATTTGGTTTGCTATGGCCCTTCCAAATGCCTAAAAGAGCATGGTTCTCAAATTTACTTCGAACTTTCTCAGGTAGGTTAAAAACTTCAATCCATACAGGCCAAACAGAAAAATTTCTAGACTTGAAAAGTGCCACACCGTCGATATTCATATTGAGATAGATTTCATTTGTTTTAATATCAATTTTTCCAGAAGACCAATTGCATTCTTTAAGCCAAGATTTTTTAATGAACGAGCAGTTGTTTTTGAGAATTTTTTTAAGTTGGGGAATCAGTTGAATTGCTATGAAAGAGGATTCGCCATCTTTGAAAGTCGTTGTACTCGGTAAGAGTTCTTTTTGAACTGGTTCAAACAGGTTATTTGGGGAGGGGAGGAAACCAGAAAACAGCTTTAAAACCTGTCTCCGTGCAACGCCTGTAAAATTGTTTTGCCTTGCTACAACCTCAAAAGCTCGAAAAAAATCATTTGTTGAAAAATCAGAGCCATCAAAAAGTTCAACTTCGATGTTTTCAAAATAATCTTCAGGAGTATCGCTTATTTCATCATCATCATGATCCTGCGGTTCAAAGCTTTGCAGTGCAATTTGCTCCTCATCTCTCAAAGGCGTCGAGCAAACATGAGCTAGGGGTGCTAAAGGAACCAATGAATCGTTGTTACTTCTAGGTGACTCGAAGCTTACCCTACTTAGATTAAGAGAATTTGAAAAATCGCGGCTAGATATTGAATCGCGTCTACAATCAAGCGAACCATAAATTTCCTGGTACGAAACCTGCCTGAATTCCTCATCTGAACTCCCGGAGCTAGATTCCATTTCTGTTACAAAGATGACGTTTCCCTTAAAGCGATGTCTCAAATCAACTTGAACACTTTTTTTAATAAATTTTTTCTTTTTCACAGTAGGAACATCTTTATTTTCCTTATTTCTCGACCCTTTTTGTTTTTCGTGATCTCTTTTTCGTTTAGGTAATTTGTCTACTAGGGGATCACCATGTTTCAAAGGGTGCTTACAAAGACAAAATTCGTTGAAATTGCCAAAAAAATTTACATCATACTTGACAGTTATTTCATCTCCTACATTAATATCACAAACTGCCAAACACCGAGCTACTGAGCCACTTATATCATACTTAGCGTTCGGTTTACAGGACGAATTTATGAAGGATATTGGCCCAAGCATCAGGTAGGTGGCCTTCAAATTCGTACTTCTAGTTATCAAGGAGAAATCATTAACCCCGGCAATGTGCTCTGAGTCTGGTAGCTCACTTAAAAAACCTGAAATCCCTTCAACAAGATTTCCACGTTTGACTTCCTTCTTAGCAAAAAGCCCTAATTGGGAGAAAGCCTGAGAGGGGATGTAGTTTACTAGATCATACGATACTATCCGTAGACTTTTCTGATACTGATCATCCAGAAAACTGTCCACGAGCTTTGCTACATTACACAACTGGGTTTTTTCCTCATCACAGTGAATTTTGTGCGCCTCAACACCCTCAGAGTCCACGTACTTCCCCAGCAACCTGCTGTCAATTCTTGCTAACGTTTTCCATGGCAACTTTTGAGTTTCTAGTTTAACATTCATCTCTGGAAAAAATGACTGCATTGTCACGGTCAAACATTAACAAGTGATTTCCACTGAAATTTCAGACAATTTACGGAAAACGGAAGGAATGAATTTGTTTTACGTATGAAAACAACATTTCAACAATGAAACCTAGAGTTTATTTGCTAGGGTTATTACGAGCAAATCTTTCCCTCAGTCCGACTTGATTGGCGCCTATCTTTGCTCTGTTGTAGGCGTACAAGGACCCTCCACAGAAAATTCGTACTGCTTCTAAAAAATCACTAAATGATTCAACAGAAAAAAGAGCGGTACAAAAGCTTGCAAATCAACCTTTGAAAGCAACTTCAGCCTCCCTTGGAGCACGTTTCCTTACACTTCTATGCTTCTTACGAGGCGAAAAACAAAACTAGTTTCTTTCCTCTTCTGTGGGGAGAATTCTTTTAACAAGAAAAGCTCCGAACGCACGATATTTGCCGTAATCTCCATCGAAATCTAACAGATTGATTCCTTTGTAGAAATAAAGTTTACGTCCTGAAGATTTCAACGCATGACACTTCTTCCTATTCTAAAAAACAAAACAAAAATCAATTTTTATCCTTCCATTCTTTTCAACCTCAAAAAATCACCTCATGTTTCAAGTCGATAGCCAAGGAAGCTAGTAAGTTAAAGAGCTCGAATTCTATTACGCAGGTTTCTTCCAGACGTTCTTCTAACTTCAACAAAGTCTCAAGGATTTTCTCCAGGTGTCGAGTAGAAAGGATACACCCCGGTCTTAGACTTTTGATCTCATCCAAGCATTCAGAGTCCAT
The DNA here is from genome assembly GCF_964194025.1 of Convolutriloba macropyga. NCBI lineage: Eukaryota > Metazoa > Xenacoelomorpha > Acoela > Convolutidae > Convolutriloba > Convolutriloba macropyga. The sequence goes on from NW_027452818.1 coordinate 6,739, forward strand.
TACAATCTTAAAAAAGATTTGGGGTATTATGTGTTCAAGAAACAAAAATGACAAGAGCTATACACAATGATTTATTCTGCTAGATATCCTCCAACACTTTGGAAGAAACTTGGATAAAATTCTCTAATTTGATCACTTTGATCTCGAAGTCCTCTACGACGGCAGAGGAAGCTTAAAACTTATATGAGCCGAACCAACGAATAACAATTCGTGTTTTCTAATCCAGTAAAAGCTTCATATTAAGTTGGTCATTTGCAACATACAGTAGTTTAGCGAAATAAAAACCCTCGTGAGGAAAATGCACAGTCAACGATTTATTGATACAAGACATCATTTCAGATGAATCAACGAAAAGAAAATCCAAACTAAAATTGCCAACAATGTAATTGAGAGTACAAGAATATCTAATACAATGCTATCGTTGATCAATTTTGCTCGTCATCCTTGAACCCTTTATTCTTGTATCCGTTGCCCATAACGTTTACAAGGCGAACAACACGGCGGTACACTTTTTTTGAGTATTGATCTCCTAGTACAGCTTTTAACGAGTCTTTAAACTTAATTTCGCGTTCAGCGTCAGCCCTTACTCGACCAGTTAACTCTGATTTCAATTCCTTACGAGGATCGACAACAGTTTTTGCGAGCTCACCTTTGCTCCATAGTTCTCGCGCAATCCTTTTCCCTTTTTCTTCCGCAGTTTCTCCTCCTAAATTTGTTAAGCATTTCTCATTATAGAACACTTGCGTGACCGGTTCGCTAGTGGAGTCATTTTCTTTTTCGTTAGAAGCATCTTTCATGCTTTCGATTTCTTTGGCCGACTTCCTGGCAAGAATCAATACATCTCTTTGAACTTCATTAGATTTAACTAAGCGTTGTTCGATGCGCGAAATAACATGCAGAATCTTCTCAATGACAAGATCTTTCCTAGCCTCATCTTCACCACTCAAGTGACCACAAGACGAGCACTTGCCACTCTCCTTACTACTCCCAGCAACATTTTGCCCTTTTTCCTTTTCCATCACCGCTTCTACATTCCCTTGCGGCTTTGCAACCTTAGCTTTCACAGAGATTTCGGGCGAAGCGTTATCTGATTCATCATCTTCTGAATCATCAGAAAAATCTTGTTCGGCAGGAGCTGGCCTTTTTCGGTTTTGGCTCCCTGCTAAAGTTTGCTCTTTTATGCTGCTCATCACATTAGTGATGTCCAGTTCATCGACGTTTCCAACGGCAGTACTTAAATACTGACCCAGACTCAACATCTCGTCTAATGATCCATAGGCCTGGAATTTCCCACGGCCAATACTTGGGAAATCAACAACCTCCTTGCGCCTAAGACTTATTTTTTGAGAGTTGAGAAAACCAGTGGGCCACGCCTTTTTGCTGGATTCGAACACCATATAAGAATTGTCACTCTCGAAACAGAATAAGAAGTGCACATCGTTCAACGAAATATCTTTTGAACGTACAGTTTTCTCCAAGTTACGTTGTGAGGATCGAATTGGAACTGGCATTATGGCAACCTAAGCAAAAAATGAGTTGAGTAAATGGTTTTAAATTTTGCGCTGAAAAAAACTCGTGTTTCAACCTAATCAGCTTTTCAGCTTAGTCAAGGACTTATTCAAATCAAATGAGCACAAGCACTTATTATGAAATTGCACAAGCATATTTTTTGAGCACGAAATTTGACAACGTATTGTGTACTTTTTTCGTAGGCCACCTAGATCAAAAATACCTCTCTGTTAGAACCTACTAGGATTATGACACTCCTACATAGACCCTCAATTCATTTGAACAAGTCCTTCACAACATTGAAAGTCACTTTTCATGAAATTGCACAAGGAAACTTTTTGAGCCCGAAATTTGACAACGTATTGAGTACTTTTTTCGTAGGCCACCTAGATCAAAAATTATCTCTCTGTTAGAACCAATTAGGATTATGACACTCCTACATGGAACCTCAATTCATTTGAACAAGTCCTTCACAACATTGTAAGTCACTTTTCATGAAATTGCACAAGCAAACTTTTTGAGCCCGAAATTTGACAACGTATTGATTACTTTTTTCGTAGGCCATCAAGATGAAAAATAACCTCTCTGTTAGAACCTACTAGGATTATGACACTCCTACATAGACCCTCAATTCATTTGAACAAGTCCTTCACAGCATTGAAAGTCACTTTTCATGAAATTGCACAAGCATATTTTTTTAGCCCGAAATTTGACAACGTATTGAGTACTTTTTTCGTAGGCCACCTAGATCAAAAATTACCTCTCTGTTAGAACATACTAGTATTATGACACTCCTACATAGACCCTCAATTCATTTGAACAAAACCTTCACAACATTGAAAGTCCCTTTTCATGAAATTGCACAAGCATATTTTTTGAGCCCGAGATTTGACAACGTATTGAGTACTTTTTTCGTAGGCCACCTAGATCAAAAATTACCTCTCGCTTAGAACCTACTAGGATTATGACACTCCTACATAGACCCTCAATTCATTTGAACAAGTCCTTCACAACATTGAAAGTCATTTTTCATGAAATTGCACAAGCATATTTTTTGAGCCCGAAATTTGACAACGTATCGAGTACTTTTTTCGTAGGCCACCTAGATCAAAAATTACCTCTCTGTTATAATTTACTAGGATTATGACACTCCTACATAGACCCTCAATTCATTTGAACAAGTCCTTCACAACATTGAAAGTCGCTTTTCATGAAATTGCACAAGCATATTTTTTGAGCCCAAAATTTGACAACGTATTGAGTACTTTTTTCGTAGGCCACCTAGATCAAAAATTATCTCTCTGTTAGAATTTACTAGGATTATGACACTCCTACATAGACCCTCAATTCATTTGAACAAGTCCTTCACAACATTGAAAGTCCCTTTTCATGAAATTGCACAAGCATATTTTTTGAGCCCGAGATTTGACAACGTATCGAGTACTTTTTTCGTAGGCCACCTAGATCAAAAATTACCTCTCTGTTATAATTTACTAGGATTATGACACTCCTACATAGACCCTCAATTCATTTGAACAAGTCCTTCACAACATTGAAAGTCATTTTTCATGAAATTGCACAAGCATATTTTTTGAGCCCGAAATTTGACAACGTATCGAGTACTTTTTTCGTAGGCCACCTAGATCAAAAATTACCTCTCTGTTATAATTTACTAGGATTATGACACTCCTACATAGACCCTCAATTCATTTGAACAAGTCCTTCACAACATTGAAAGTCACTTTTCATGAAATTGCATAAGCATATTTTTTGAGCCCGAAATTCGACAACGTATTGAGTACTTTTTTCGTAGGCCATCAAGATGAAAAATAACCTATCTGTTAGAACTTACTAGGATTATGACACTCCTACATAGACCCTCAATTCATTTGAACACGTCCTTCACAACATTGAAAGTCACTTTTCATGAAATTGCACAAGCAAACTTTTTGAGACCGAAATTTGACAACGTATTGTGTACTTTTTTCGTAGGCCACCTAGATCAAAAAAATTACCTCTCTGTTAGAACCTACCACGATTATGACACTCCTACATAGACCCTCAATTCATTTGAACAAGTCCTTCACAACATTGAAAGTCACTTTTCATGAAATTGCACAAGCAAACTTTTTGAGCCCGAAATTTGACAACGTATTGAGTACTTTTTTCGTAGGCCACCTAGATCAAAAATTATCTCTCTGTTAGAACCTACTAGGATTATGACACTCCTACATGGAACCTCAATTCATTTGAACAAGTCCTTCACAACATTGAAAGTCACTTTTCATGAAATTGCACAAGCAAACTTTTTGAGCCCGAAATTTGACAACGTATTGAGTTCTTTCTTCGTAGGCCACCTAGATCAAAAATTATCTCTGTTAGAATTTACTAGGATTATGACACTCCTACATAGACCCTCAATTCATTTGAAGAAGTCCTTCACAACATTGAAAGTCACTTTTCATGAATTTGCATAAGCATATTTTTTGAGCCCGAAATTTGACAACGTGTTGAGTACTTTTTTCGTAGGCCATCAAGATGGAAAATAACCTCTCTGTTAGAACTTACTAGGATTATGACACTCCTACATAGACCCTCAATTCATTTGAACACGTCCTTCACAACATTGAAAGTCACTTTTCATGAAATTGCACAAGCAAACTTTTTGAGACCGAAATTTGACAACGTATTGTGTACTTTTTTCGTAGGCCACCTCGATCAAAAAAATTACCTCTCTGTTAGAACCTACCACGATTATGACACTCCTACATAGACCCTCAATTCATTTGAACAAGTCCTTCACAACATTGAAATTCGCTTTTCATGAAATTGCACAAGCAAACTTTTTGAGCCCGAAATTTGACAACGTATTGAGTACTTTTTTCGTAGGCCACCTAGATCAAAAATTATCTCTCTGTTAGAACCTACTAGGATTATGACACTCCTACATGGAACCTCAATTCATTTGAACAAGTCCTTCACAACATTGAAAGTCACTTTTCATGAAATTGCACAAGCAAACTTTTTGAGCCCGAAATTTGACAACGTATTGAGTTCTTTTTTCGTAGGCCACCTAGATCAAAAATTATCTCTGTTAGAATTTACTAGGATTATGACACTCCTACATAGACCCTCAATTCATTTGAAGAAGTCCTTCACAACATTGAAAATCACTTTTCATGAAATTGCATAAGCATATTTTTTGAGCCCGAAATTTGACAACGTATTGAGTACTTTTTTCGTAGGCCATCAAGATGAAAAATAACCTCTCTGTTAGAACCTACTAGGATTATGACACTCCTACATAGACCCTCAATTCATTTGAACAAGTCCTTCACAACATTGAAAGTCGCTTTTCATGAAATTGCACAAGCATATTTTTTGAGCCCAAAATTTGACAACGTATTGAGTACTTTTTTCGTAGGCCACCTAGATCAAAAATTATCTCTCTGTTAGAATTTACTAGGATTATGACACTCCTACATAGACCCTCAATTCATTTGAAGAAGTCCTTCACAACATTGAAAGTCACTTTTCATGAAATTGCATAAGCATATTTTTTGAGCCCGAAATTTGACAACGTATTGAGTACTTTTTTCGTAGGCCATCAAGATGAAAAATAACCTCTCTGTTAGAACTTACTAGGATTATGACACTCCTACATAGACCCTCAATTCATTTGAACACGTCCTTCACAACATTGAAAGTCACTTTTCATGAAATTGCACAAGCAAACTTTTTGAGACCGAAATTTGACAACGTATTGTGTACTTTTATCGTAGGCCACCTAGATCAAAAAAATTACCTCTCTGTTAGAACCTACCACGATTATGACACTCCTACATAGACCCTCAATTCATTTGAACAAGTCCTTCACAACATTGAAAGTCACTTTTCATGAAATTGCACAAGCAAACTTTTTGAGCCCGAAATTTGACAACGTATTGAGTACTTTTTTCGTAGGCCACCTAGATCAAAAATTATCTCTCTGTTAGAACCTACCACGATTATGACACTCCTACATAGACCCTCAATTCATTTGAACAAGTCCTTCACAACATTGAAAGTCACTTTTCATGAAATTGCACAAGCAAACTTTTTGAGCCCGAAATTTGACAACGTATTGAGTTCTTTTTTCGTAGGCCACCTAGATCAAAAATTATCTCTGTTAGAATTTACTAGGATTATGACACTCCTACATAGACCCTCAATTCATTTGAAGAAGTCCTTCACAACATTGAAAGTCACTTTTCATGAAATTGCATAAGCATATTTTTTGAGCCCGAAATTTGACAACGTATTGAGTACTTTTTTCGTAGGCCATCAAGATGAAAAATAACCTCTCTGTTAGAACCTACTAGGATTATGACACTCCTACATAGACCCTCAATTCATTTGAACAAGTCCTTCACAACATTGAAAGTCCCTTTTCATGAAATTGCACAAGCATATTTTTTGAGCCCGAAATTTGACAACGTATTGAGTACTTTTTTCGTAGGCCACCTAGATCAAAAATTACCTCTCTGTTAGAACCTACTAGGATTATGATACTCCTACATAGACCCTCAATTCATTTGAACAAGTCCTTCACAACATTGAAAGTCCCTTTTCATGAAATTGCACAAGCATATTTTTTGAGCCCGAAATTTGACAACGTATTGAGTACTTTTTTCGTAGGCCACCTAGATCAAAAATTACCTCTCTGTTAGAACCTACTAGGATTATGACACTCCTACATAGACCCTCAAATCATTTGAACAAGTCCTTCACAACATTGAAAGTCACTTTTCATGAAATTGCACAAGCAAACTTTTTGAGCCCGAAATTTGACAACGTATCGAGTTTTTTTTTCGTAGGCCACCTAGATCAAAAATTACCTCTCTGTTAGAATTTACTAGGATTATGACACTCCTACATACACCCTCAATTCATTTGAACAAGTCCTTGACTAGGTTCAAAAGCGATTTATGTTGAAACACCATATAGCTAGTTTTTGAGCGCGAAATTTGACAACGTATGGAGTACTTTTTTCGTATACCACCTAGGTCAAAAGTTCTTTTCCCCTCAGACTGTACTTGGACAGTGACACTCCTCCTTAGACCCTCAATTCATTTGAATAATAAGTCCTTGACTAGGTTCAAAAGCGATTTATGTTGAAACACCATATAGCTAGTTTTTTAGCGTGAAATTTGACAACGTATAGAGTACTTTTTTCGTATACCACCTAGGTCAAAAATTCTTTGCCCCTCACACTGTACTCGGACAGTGACACTCCTCCTTAGACCCTCAATTCATTTGAATAAGTCCTTGACTAGGTTCAAAAGCGATTTATGTTGAAACACCATATAGCTAGTTTTTGAGCGCGAAATTTGACAACGTATAGAGTACTTTTTTCGTATACCACCTAGGTCAAAAATTCTTTGCCCCCCACACTGTACTCGGACAGTGACACTGCTCCTTAGACCCTCAAATCATTTGAATAAGTCCTTGACTAGGTTCAAAGGCGATTTATGTTGAAACACCATATAGCTAGTTTTTGAGCGCGAAATTTGACAACGTATGGAGTTCTTTTTTCGTATACCACCTAGGTCAAAAATTCTTTGCCCCTCAGACTGTACTCGGACAGTGACACTCCTCCTTAGACCCTCAATTCATTTGAATAAGTCCTTGACTCGGTTCAAAAGCGATTTATGTTGAAACACCAAATAGCTAGTTTTTGAGCGCGAAATTTGACAACGTATGGAGTACTTTTTTCGTATACCACCTAGGTCAAAAATTCTTTTCCCCTCAGACTGTACTCGGACAGTGACAATCCTCCTTAGACCCTCAATTCATTTGAACAAGTCCTTGACTAGGTTCAAAAGCAATTTAGGTTGAAACACCATATAGCTAGTTTTTGAGCGCGAAATTTGACAACGTATAGAGTACGTTTTTCGTATACCACCTAGGTCAAAAATTCTTTGCCCCTCAGACTGTACTCGGACAGTGACACTCCTCCTTAGACCCTCAATTCATTTGAACAAGTCCTTGACTAGGTTCAAAAGCGATTTATGTTGCAACACCATATAGCTAGTTTTTGAGCGCGAAATTTGACAACGTATAGAGTACTTTTTTCGTATACCACCTAGGTCAAAAATTCTTTGCCCCTCAGACTGTAATCAGACAGTGACACTCCTCCTTAGACCCTCAATTCATTTGAATAAGTCCTTGACTAGGTTCGAAAGCGATTTATGTTGAAACACCATATAGCTAGTTTTTGCGCGCGAAATTTGACAACGTATAGAGTACTTTTTTCGTATACCACCTAGGTCAAAAATTCTTTACCCCTCAGAGTGTACTCGGACAGTGATACTCCTCCTTAGACCCTCAATTTATTTGAGTAAGTCCTTGACTAGGTTCAAAAGCGATTTATGTTGAAACACCATATAGCTAGTTTTTGAGCGCGAAATTTGACAACGTATAGAGTACTTTTTTCGTATATCACCTAGATCAAAAATTCTTTGCCCCTCAGACTGTACTCGGACAGTGACACTCCTCCTTAGACCCTCAATTCATTTGAACAAGTCCTTGACTAGGTTCAAAAGCGATTTATGTTGAAACACCATATAGCTAGTTTTTGAGCGCGAAATTTGACAACGTATAGAGTACTTTTTTCGTATACCACCTAGGTCAAAAATTCTTTGCCCCTCAGACTGTAATCGGACAGTGACACTCCTCCTTAGACCCTCAATTCATTTGAGTAAGTCCTTGACTAGGGTCAAAAGCGATTTATGTTGAAACACCATATAGCTAGTTTTTGAGCGCGAAATTTGACAACGTATAGAGTACTTTTTTCGTATACCACCTGGGTCAAAAATTCTTTGCCCCTCAGACTGTACTCGGACAGTAACACTCCTCCTTAGACCCTCAATTCATTTGAATAAGTCCTTGACTAGGTTCGAAAGCGATTTATGTTGAAACACCATATAGCTAGTTTTTGCGCGCGAAATTTGACAACGTATAGAGTACTTTTTTCGTATACCACCTAGGTCAAAAATTCATTACCCCTCAGAGTGTACTCGGACAGTGATACTCCTCCTTAGACCCTCAATTTATTTGAGTAAGTCCTTGACTAGGTTCAAAAGCGATTTATGTTGAAACACCATATAGCTAGTTGTTGAGCGCGAAATTTGACAACGTATAGAGTACTTTTTTCGTATACCACCTAGGTCAAAAATTCTTTTCCCCTCAGACTGTACTTGGACAGTGACACTCCTCCTTAGACCCTCAATTCATTTGAATAATAAGTCCTTGACTAGGTTCAAAAGCGATTTATGTTGAAACACCATATAGCTAGTTTTTGAGCGCGAAATTTGACAACGTATAGAGTACTTTTTCCGTATACCACCTAGGTCAAAAATTCTTTGCCCCTCAGACTGTAATCGGACAGTGACACTCCTCCTTAGACCCTCAATTCATTTGAGTAAGTCCTTGACTAGGGTCAAAAGCGATTTATGTTGAAACACCATATAGCTAGTTTTTGAGCGCGAAATTTGACAACGTATAGAGTACTTTTTTCGTATACCACCTGGGTCAAAAATTCTTTGCCCCTCAGACTGTACTCGGACAGTGACACTCCTCCTTAGACCCTCAATTCATTTGAATAAGTCCTTGACTAGGTTCGAAAGCGACTTATGTTGAAACACCATATAGCTAGTTTTTGCGCGCGAAATTTGACAACGTATAGAGTACTTTTTCGTATACCACCTAGGTCAAAAATTCTTTACCCCTCAGAGTGTACTCGGACAGTGATACTCCTCCTTAGACCCTCAATTTATTTGAGTAAGTCCTTGACTAGGTTCAAAAGCGATTTATGTTGAAACACCATATAGCTAGTTTTTGAGCGCGAAATTTGACAACGTATAGAGTACTTTTTTCGTATATCACCTAGGTCAAAAATTCTTTGCCCCTCAGACTGTACTCGGACAGTGACACTCCTCCTTAGACCCTCAATTCATTTGAATAAGTCCTTGACTAGGTTCAAAAGCGATTTATGTTGAAACACCATATAGCTAGTTTTTGAGCGCGAAATTTGACAACGTATGGAGTACTTTCTTCGTATACCACCTAGGTCAAAAATTCTTTGCCCCTCAGACTGTACTCGGGCAGTGACACTCCTCCTCAGACCCTCAATTCATTTGAATAAGTTCTTGACTAGGTTCAAAAGCGATTTATGTTGAAACACCATATAGCTAGTTTTTGAGCGCGAAATTTGACAACGTATAGAGTACTTTTTTCGTATACCACCTGGGTCAAAAATTCTTTGCCCCTCAGACTGTACTCGGACAGTGACACTCCTCCTTAGACCCTCAATTCATTTGAATAAGTCCTTGACTAGGTTCAAAAGCGATTTATGTTGAAACACCATATAGCTAGTTTTTGAGCGCGAAATTTGACAACGTATAGAGTCCTTTTTTCGTATACCACCTAGGTCAAAAATTCTTTGCCCCTCAGGCTGTGCTCGGACAGTGACACTCCTCCTTAGACCCTCAGTTCATTTGAATAAGTCCTTGACTAGGTTCGAAAGCGATTTATGTTGAAACACCATATAGCTAGTTTTTGAGCGCGAAATTTGACAACGTATAGAGTACTTTTTTCGTATACCACCTAGGTCAAAAATTCTTTGCCCCTCAGACTGTACTCGGACAGTGAAACTCCTCCTTAGACCCTCAATTCATTTGAATAAGTCCTTGACTAGGTTCAAAAGCGATTTATGTTGAAACACCATATAGCTAGTTTTTGAGCGCGAAATTTGACAACGTATAGAGTACTTTTTTCGTATACCACCTGGGTCAAAAATTCTTTGCCCCTCAGACTGTACTCGGACAGTGACACTCCTCCTTAGACCCTCAATTCATTTGAATAAGTCCTTGACTAGGTTCAAAAGCGATTTATGTTGAAACACCATATAGCTAGTTTTTGAGCGCGAAATTTGACAACGTATAGAGTACTTTTTTCGTATACCACCTAGGTCAAAAATTCTTTGCCCCTCAGACTGTACTCGGACAGTGAAACTCCTCCTTAGACCCTCAATTCATTTGAATAAGTCCTTGACTAGGTTCAAAAGCGATTTATGTTGAAACACCATATAGCTAGTTTTTGAGCGCGAAATTTGACAACGTATAGAGTACTTTTTTCGTATACCACCTGGGTCAAAAATTCTTTGCCCCTCAGACTGTACTCGGACAGTGACACTCCTCCTTAGACCCTCAATTCATTTGAATAAGTCCTTGACTAGGTTCAAAAGCGATTTATGTTGAAACACCATATAGCTAGTTTTTGAGCGCGAAATTTGACAACGTATAGAGTACTTTTTTCGTATACCACCTGGGTCAAAAATTCTTTGCCCCTCAGACTGTACTCGGACAGTGACACTCCTCCTTAGACCCTCAATTCATTTGAATAAGTCCTTGACTAGGTTCAAAAGCGATTTATGTTGAAACACCATATAGCTAGTTTTTGAGCGCGAAATTTGACAACGTATAGAGTCCTTTTTTCGTATACCACCTAGGTCAAAAATTCTTTGCCCCTCAGGCTGTGCTCGGACAGTGACACTCCTCCTTAGACCCTCAGTTCATTTGAATAAGTCCTTGACTAGGTTCGAAAGCGATTTATGTTGAAACACCATATAGCTAGTTTTTGAGCGCGAAATTTGACAACGTATAGAGTACTTTTTTCGTACACCACCTAGGTCAACAATTCTTTGCCCCTCAGACTGTACTCGGACAGTGACACTCCTCCTTAGACCCTCAATTCATTTGAATAAGTCCTTGACTAGGTTCAAAAGCGATTTATGTTGAAACACCATATAGCTAGTTTTTGAGCGCGAAATTTGACAACGTATAGAGTACTTTTTTCGTATACCACCTAGGTCAAAAATTCTTTGCCCCTCAGACTGTACTCAGACAGTGACACTCCTCCTTAGGCCCTCAATTCATTTGAATAAAACCTTGACTAGGTTCAAAAGCGATTTATGTTGAAACACCATATAGCTAGTTTTTGAGCGCGAAATTTGACAACGTATGGAGTACTTTTTTCGTATACCACCTAGGTCAAAAACTCTTTGCCCCTCAGACTGTATTCGGACAGTGACACTCCTCCTTAGACCCTCAATTCATTTGAATAAGACCTTGACTAGGTTCAAAAGCGATTTATGTTGAAACACCATATAGCTAGTTTTTGAGCGCGAAATTTGACAACGTATAGAGTACTTTTTTCGTATACCACCTAGGTCAAAAATTCTTTGCCCCTCAGACTGTACTCGGACAGTGACACTCCTCCTTAGACCCTCAATTCATTTGAATAAGTCCTTGACTAGGTTCAAAAGCGATTTATGTTGAAACACCATATAGCTAGTTTTTGAGCGCGAAATTTGACAACGTATAGAGTACTTTTTTCGTATACCACCTAGGTCAAAAACTCTTCGCCCCTCAGACTGTACTCGGACAGTGACACTCCTCCTTAGACCCTCAATTCATTTGAATAAGTCCTTAACTAGGTTCAAAAGCGATTTATGTTGAAACACCATATAGCTAGTTTTTAAGCGCGAAATTTGACAACTTATAGAGTACTTTTTTCGTATACCACCTAGGTCAAAAATTCTTTGCCCCTCAGACTGTACTCGGACAGTGACACTCCTCCTTAGACCCTCAATTCATTTGAATAAGTCCTTGACTAGGTTCAAAAGCGATTTATGTTGAAACATCATATAGCTAGTTTTTGAGCGCGAAATTTGACAACGTATGGAGTACTTTTTTCGTATACAACCTAGGTCAAAAATTCTTTGCCCCTCAGACTGCACTTGGACAGTGACACTCCTCCTTAGACCCTCAATTCATTTGAATAAGTCCTTGACTAGATTCAAAACCGATTTATGTTGAAACACCATATATCTAGTTTTTGAGCGCGAAATTTGACAACGTATAGAGTACTTTTTTCGTATACCACCTAGGTCAAAAATTCTTTGCCCCTCAGACTGTACTCGGACAGTGACACTCCTCCTTAGACCCTCAATTCATTTGAATAAGTCCTTGACTAGGTTCAAAAGCGATTTATGTTGAAACACCATATAGCTAGTTTTTGAGCGCGAAATTTGACAACGTATAGAGTACTTTTTTCGTATACCACCTGGGTCAAAAATTCTTTGCCCCTCAGACTGTACTCGGACAGTGACACTCCTCCTTGGACCCTCAATTCATTTGAATAAGTCCTTGACTAGGTTCAAAAGCGATTTATGTTGAAACACCATATAGCTAGTTTTTAAGCGCGAAATTTGACAACGTATAGAGTACTTTTTTCGTATACCACCTAGGTCAAAAATTCTTTGCCCCTCAGACTGTACTCAGACAGTGACACTCCTCCTTAGAGCCTCAATTCATTTGAATAAGTCCTTGACTAGGTTCAAAAGCGATTTATGTTGAAACACCATATAGCTAGTTTTTGAGCGCGAAATTTGACAACGTATAGAGTACTTTTTTCGTATACCACCTAGGTCTAAAATTCTTTGCCCCTCAGACTGTACTTGGACAGTGACACTCCTCCTTAGACCCTCAATTCATTTGAAAAAGTCCTTGACTAGGTTCAAAAGCGATTTATGTTGAAACACCATATAGCTAGTTTTTGAGCGCGAAATTTGACAACGTATAGAGTACTTTTTTCGTATACCACCTAGGTCAAAAATTCTTTGCCCCTCAGACTGTACTCGGACAGTGACACTCCTCCTTAGACCCTCAATTCATTTGAATAAGTCCTTGACTAGGTTCAAAAGCGATTTATGTTGAAACACCATATAGCTAGTTTTTGAGCGCGAAATTTGACAACGTATAGAGTACTTTTTTTCGTATACCACCTGGGTCAAAAATTCTTTGCCCCTCAGACTGTACTCGGACAGTGACACTCCTCCTTAGACCCTCAATTCATTTGAATAAGTCCTTGACTAGGTTCAAAAGCGATTTATGTTGAAACACCATATAGCTAGTGTTTGAGCGCGAAATTTGACAACGTATAGAGTACTTTTTTCGTATACCACCAAGGTCAAAAATTCTTTACCCCTCAGAGTGTACTCTGACAGTGACACTCCTCCTTAGAAACTCAATTCATTTGAATAAGTCCTTGACTAGGTTCAAAAGCGATTTATGTTGAAACACCATATAGCTAGTTTTTGAGCGCGAAATTTGACAACGTATAGAGTACTTTTTTCGTATACCACCTAGGTCAAAAATTCTTTGCCCCTCAGACTGTACTCGGACAGTGACACTCCTCCTTAGACCCTCAATTCATTTGAATAAGTCCTTGACTAGGTTCAAAAGCGATTTATGTTGAAACACCATATAGCTAGTTTTTGAGCGCGAAATTTGACAACGTATAGAGTACTTTTTTCGTATACCACCTAGGTCAAAAATTCTTTGCCCCTCAGACTGTACTCGGACAGTGACACTCCTCCTTAGACCCTCAATTCATTTGAATAAGTCCTTGACTAGGTTCAAAAGCGATTTATGTTGAAACACCATATAGCTAGTTTTTGAGCGCGAAATTTGACAACGTATAGAGTACTTTTTTCGTATACCACCTAGGTCAAAAACTCTTTGCCCCTCAGACTGTACTCGGACAGTGACACTCCTCCTTAGACCCTCAATTCATTTGAATAAGTCCTTGACTAGGTTCAAAAGCGATTTATGTTGAAACACCATATAGCTAGTTTTTGAGCGCGAAATTTGACAACGTATAGAGTACTTTTTTCGTATACCACCTAGGTCAAAAATTCTTTGCCCCTCAGACTGTACTCGGACAGTGACACTCCTCCTTAGTCCCTCAATTCATTTGAATAAGTCCTTGACTAGGTTCAAAAGCGATTTATGTTGAAACACCATATAGCTAGTTTTTGAGCGCGAAATTTGACAACGTATAGAGTACTTTTTTCGTATACCACCTAGGTCAAAAATTCTTTGCCCCTCAGACTGTACTCGGACAGTGACACTCCTCCTTAGACCCTCAATTCATTTGAATAAGTCCTTGACTAGGTTCAAAAGCGATTTATGTTGAAACACCATATAGCTAGTTTTTGAGCGCGAAATTTGACAACGCATAGAGTACTTTTTTCGTATACCACCTAGGTCAAAAATTCTTTGCCCCTCAGACTGTACTCGGACAGTGACACTCCTCCTTAGACCCTCAATTCATTTGAATAAGTCCTTGACTAGTTTCAAAAGCGATTTATGTTGAAACACCATATAGCTAGTTTTTGAGCGCAAAATTTGACAACGTATAGAGTACTTTTTTCGTATACCACCTAGGTCAACAATTCTTTGCCCCTCACACTGTACTCGGACAGTGACACTCCTCCGTAGACCCTCAATTCATTTGAATAAGTCCTTGACTAGGTTCAAAAGCGATTTATGTTGAAACACCATATAGCTAGCTTTTGCGCGCGAAATTTGACAACGTATAGAGTACTTTTTTCGTATACCACCTAGGTCAAAAATTCTTTACCCCTCAGACTGTACTCGGACAGTGACACTCCTCCTTAGACCCTCAATTCATTTGAGTAAGTCCTTGACTAGGTTCAAAAGCGATTTATGTTGAAACACCATATAGCTAGTTTTTGAGCGCGAAATTTGACAACGTATAGAGTACTTTTTTCGTATACCACCTAGGTCAAAAATTCTTTGCCCCTCAGACTGTACTCGGACAGTGACACTCCTCCTTAGACCCTCAATTCATTTGAGTAAGTCCTTGACTAGGTTCAAAAGCGATTTATGTTGAAACACCATATAGCTAGTTTTTGAGCGCGAAATTTGACAACGTAGAGTACTTTTTTCGTATATCACCTAGGTCAAAAATTCTTTGCCCCTCAGACTGTACTCGGACAGTGACACTCCTCCTTAGACCCTCAATTCATTTGAATAAGTCCTTGACTAGGTTCAAAAGCGATTTATGTTGAAACACCATATAGCTAGTTTTTGAGCGCGAAATTTGACAACGTATAGAGTACTTTTTTCGTATACCACCTAGGTCAAAAATTCTTTGCCCCTCAGACTGTACTCGGACAGTGACACTCCTCCTTAGACCCTCAATTCATTTGAATAAGTCCTTGACTAGGTTCAAAAGCGATTTATGTTGAAACACCATTTAGCTAGTTTTTGAGCGCAAAATTTGACAACGTATAGAGTACTTTTTTCGTATACCACCTAGGTCAAAAATTCTTTGCCCCTCACACTGTACTCGGACAGTGACACTCCTCCGTAGACCCTCAATTCATTTGAATAAGTCCTTGACTAGGTTCAAAAGCGATTTATGTTGAAACACCATATAGCTAGTTTTTGAGCGCGAAATTTGACAACGTATAGAGTACTTTTTTCGTATACCACCTAGGTCAAAAATTCTTTGCCCCTCAGACTGTACTCGGACAGTGACACTCCTCCGTAGACCCTCAATTCATTTGAATAAGTCCTTGACTAGTTTCAAAAGCGATTTATGTTGAAACACCATATAGCTAGTTTTTGAGCGCGAAATTTGACAACGTAGAGTACTTTTTTCGTATATCACCTAGGTAAAAAACTCTTTGCCCCTCGGACTGTACTCGGACAGTGACACTCCTCCTTAGACCCTCAATTCATTTGAATAAGTCCTTGACTAGGTTCAAAAGCGATTTATGTTGAAACACCATATAGCTAGTTTTTGAGCGCGAAATTTGACAACGTATAGAGTACTTTTTTCGTATTCCACCTAGGTCAAAAATTCTTTGCCCCTCAGACTGTACTCGGACAGTGACACTCCTCCTTAGACCCTCAATTCATTTGAGTAAGTCCTTGACTAGGTTCAAAAGCGATTTATGTTGAAACACCATATAGCTAGTTTTTGAGCGCGAAATTTGACAACGTAGAGTACTTTTTTCGTATATCACCTAGGTCAAAAATTCTTTGCCCCTCAGACTGTACTCGGACAGTGACACTCCTCCTTAGACCCTCAATTCATTTGAATAAGTCCTTGACTAGGTTCAAAAGCGATTTATGTTGAAACACCATATAGCTAGTTTTTGAGCGCGAAATTTGACAACGTATAGAGTACTTTTTTCGTATACCACCTAGGTCAAAAATTCTTTGCCCCTCAGACTGTACTCGGACAGTGACACTCCTCCTTAGACCCTCAATTCATTTGAATAAGTCCTTGACTAGGTTCAAAAGCGATTTATGTTGAAACACCATATAGCTAGTTTTTGAGCGCGAAATTTGACAACGTATAGAGTACTTTTTTCGTATACCACCTGGGTCAAAAATTCTTTGCCCCTCAGACTGTACTCGGACAGTGACACTCCTCCTTAGACCCTCAATTCATTTGAATGAGTCCTTGACTAGGTTCAAAAGCGATTTATGTTGAAACACCATATAGCTAGTTTTTGAGCGCGAAATTTGACAACGTATAGAGTACTTTTTTCGTATACCACCTAGGTCAAAAATTCTTTGCCCCTCAGACTGTACTCGGACAGTGACACTCCTCCTTAGACCCTCAATTCATTTGAATAAGTCCTTGACTAGGTTCAAAAGCGATTTATGTTGAAACACCATATAGCTAGTTTTTGAGCGCGAAATTTGACAACGTATAGAGTACTTTTTTCGTATACCACCTAGGTCAAAAATTCTTTGCCCCTCACACATTACTCGGACAGTGACACTCCTCCTTAGACCCTCAATTCATTTGAATAAGTCCTTGACTAGGTTCAAAAGCAATTTATGTTGAAACACCATATAGCTAGTTTTTGAGCGCGAAATTTGACAACGTATAGAGTACTTTTTTCGTATACCACCTGATCAAAAATTCTTTGCCCCTCACACTGTACTCGGACAGTGACACTCCTCCTTAGACCCTCAATTCATTTTAATAAGTCCTTGACTAGGTTCAAAAGCGATTTATGTTGAAACACCATATAGCAAGTTTTTGAGCGCGAAATTTGACAACGTATAGAGTACTTTTTTCGTATACCACCTGGGTCAAAAATTCTTTGCCCCTCAGACTGTTCTCGGACAGTGACACTCCTCCTTAGACCCTCAATTCATTTGAATAAGTCCTTGACTAGGTTCAAAAGCGATTTATGTTGAAACACCATATAGCTAGTTTTTGAGCGCGAAATTTGACAACGTATAGAGTACTTTTTTCGTATACCACCTGATCAAAAATTCTTTGCCCCTCACACTGTACTCGGACAGTGACACTCCTCCTTAGACCCTCAATTCATTTGAATAAGTCCTTGACTAGGTTCAAAAGCGATTTATGTTGAAACACCATATAGCAAGTTTTTGAGCGCGAAATTTGACAACGTATAGAGTACTTTTTTCGTATACCACCTGGGTCAAAAATTCTTTGCCCCTCAGACTGTACTCGGACAGTGACACTCCTCCTTAGACCCTCAATTCATTTGAATAAGTCCTTGACTAGGTTCAAAAGCGATTTATGTTGAAACACCATATAGCTAGTTTTTGAGCGCGAAATTTGACAACCGATAGAGTACTTTTTTCGTATACCACCTGGGTCAAAAATTCTTTGCCCCTCAGACTGTACTCGGACAGTGACACTCCTCCTTAGACCCTCAATTCATTTGAATAAGTCCTTGACTAGGTTCAAAAGCGATTTATGTTGAAACACCATATAGCTAGTTTTTGCGCGCGAAATTTGACAACGTATAGAGTACTTTTTTCGTATACCACCTAGGTCAAAAATTCTTTCCCCTCACACTGTACTCGGACAGTGACACTCCTCCGTAGACCCTCAATTCATTTGAATAAGTCCTTGACTAGGTTCAAAAGCGATTTATGTTGAAACACCACATAGCTAGTTTTTGAGCGCGAAATCTGACAACGTATGGAGTACTCTTTTCGTATACCACCTGGGTCAAAAATTCTTTGCCCCTCAGACTGTACTCGGACAGTGACACTCCTCCTTAGACCCTCAATTCATTTGAATAAGTCCTTGACTAGGTTCAAAAGCGATTTATGTTGAAACACCATATAGCTAGTTTTTGAGCGCGAAATTTGACAACCGATAGAGTACTTTTTTCGTATACCACCTGGGTAAAAAATTCTTTGCCCCTCAGACTGTACTCGGACAGTGACACTCCTCCTTAGACCCTCAATTCATTTGAATAAGTCCTTGACTAGGTTCAAAAGCGATTTATGTTGAAACACCATATAGCTAGTTTTTGCGCGCGAAATTTGACAACGTATAGAGTACTTTTTTCGTATACCACCTAGGTCAAAAATTCTTTCCCCTCACACTGTACTCGGACAGTGACACTCCTCCGTAGACCCTCAATTCATTTGAATAAGTCCTTGACTAGGTTCAAAAGCGATTTATGTTGAAACACCATATAGCTAGTTTTTGAGCGCGAAATCTGACAACGTATGGAGTACTCTTTTCGTATACCACCTAGGTCAAAAATTCTTTGCCCCTCAGACTGCACTCGGGCAGTGACACTCCTCCTTAGACCCTTAATTCATATGAATAAGTCCTTGACTAGGTTCAAAAGCGATTTATGTTGAAACACCATATAGCTAGTTTTTGAGCGCGAAATTTGACAACGTATAGAGTACTTTTTTCGTATACCATCTAGGTCAAAAATTCTTTGCCCCTCAGACTGTACTCGGACAGTGACACTCCTCCTTAGACCCTTAATTCATTTGAATAAGTCCTTGACTAGGTTCAAAAGCGATTTATGTTGAAACACCATATAGCTAGTTTTTGAGCGCGAAATTTGACAACGTATAGAGTACTTTTTTCGTATACCACCTGGGTCAAAAATTCTTTGCCCCTCAGACTGTACTCGGACAGTGACACTCCTCCTTAGACCCTCAATTCATTTGAATAAGTCCTTGACTAGGTTCAAAAGCGATTTATGTTGAAACACCATATAGCTAGTTTTTGAGCGCGAAATTTGACAACGTATGGAGTACTTTTTTCGTATACCACCTAGGTCAAAAATTCTTTGCCCCTCAGACTGTACTCGGGCAGTGACACTCCTCCTTAGACCCTCAATTCATTTGAATAAGTCCTTGACTAGGTTCAAAAGCGATTTATGTTGAAACACCATATAGCTAGTTTTTGAGCGCGAAATTTGACAACGTATAGAGTACTTTTTTCGTATACCACCTGGGTCAAAAATTCTTTGCCCCTCAGACTGTACTCGGACAGTGACACTCCTCCTTAGACCCTCAATTCATTTGAATAAGTCCTTGACTAGGTTCAAAAGCGATTTATGTTGAAACACCATATAGCTAGTTTTTGAGCGCGAAATTTGACAACGTATAGAGTACTTTTTTCGTATACCACCTGGGTCAAAAATTCTTTGCCCCTCAGACTGTACTCGGACAGTGACACTCCTCCTTAGACCCTCAATTCATTTGAATAAGTCCTTGACTAGGTTCAAAAGCGATTTATGTTGAAACACCAAATAGCTAGTTTTTGAGCGCGAAATTTGACAACGTATAGAGTACTTTTTTCGTATACCACCTAGGTCAAAAATTCTTTGCCCCTCAAACTGTACTCGGAAAGTGACACTCCTCCTTAGACCCTCAATTCATTTGAATAAGTCCTTGACTAGGTTCGAAAGCGATTTATGTTGAAACACCATATGGCTAGTTTTTGAGCGCGAAATTTGACAACGTATAGAGTACTTTTTTCGTATACCACCTGATCAAAAATTCTTTGCCCCTCAGACTGTACTCGGACAGTGACACTCCTCCTTAGACCCTCAATTCATTTGAATAAGTCCTTGACTAGGTTCAAAAGCGATTTATGTTGAAACACCATATAGCAAGTTTTTGAGCGCGAAATTTGACAACGTATAGAGTACTTTTTTCGTATACCACCTGGGTCAAAAATTCTTTGCCCCTCAGACTGTACTCGGACAGTGACACTCCTCCTTAGACCCTCAATTCATTTGAATAAGTCCTTGACTAGATTCAAAAGCGATTTATGTTGAAACACCATATAGCTTGTTTTTGAGCGCGAAATTTGACAACGTATAGAGTACTTTTTTCGTATACCACCTGGGTCAAAAATTCTTTGCCCCTCAGACTGTACTCGGACAGTGACACTCCTCCTTAGACCCTCAATTCATTTGAATAAGTCCTTGACTAGGTTCAAAAGCGATTTATGTTGAAACACCATATAGCTAGTTTTTGAGCGCGAAATTTGACAACGTATAGAGTACTTTTTTCGTATACCACCTAGGTCAAAAATTCTTTGCCCCTCAGACTCTACTAGGACAGTGACACTCCTCCTTAGACCCTCAATTCATTTGAATAAGTCCTTGACTAGGTTCAAAAGCGATTTATGTTGAAACACCATATAGCTAGTTTTTGAGCGCGAAATTCGACAACGTAGAGTACTTTTTTCGTATATCACCTAGGTCAAAAATTCTTTGCCCCTCAGACTGTACTCGGACAGTGACACTCCTCCTTATACCCTCAATTCATTTGAATAAGTCCTTGACTAGGTTCAAAAGCGATTTATGTTGAAACACCATATAGCTAGTCTTTGAGCGCGAAATTTGACAACGTATGGAGTACTTTTTTCGTATACCACCTAGGTCAAAAATTCTTTGCCCCTCAGATTGTACTCGGGCAGTGACACTCCTCCTTAGACCCTCAATTCATTTGAATAAGTCTTTGACTAGGTTCAAAAGCGATTTATGTTGAAACACCATATAGCTAGTTTTTGAGCCCGAAATTTGACAACGTATAGAGTACTTTTTTCGTATACCACCTAGGTCAAAAACTCTTTGCCCCTCAGACTATACTCGGACAGCGACACTCCTCCTTAGACCCTCAATTCATTTGAATAAGTCCTTGATTAGGTTCAAAAGCGATTTATGTTGAAACACCATATAGCTAGTTTTTGAGCGCGAAATTTGACAACGTATAGAGTACTTTTTTCGTATACCACGTGGGTCAAAAATTCTTTGCCCCTCAGACTGTACTCGGACAGTGACACTCCTCCTTAGACCCTCAATTCATTTGAATAAGTCCTTGACTAGGTTCAAAAGCGATTTATGTTGAAACACCAAATAGCTAGTTTTTGAGCGCGAAATTTGACAACGTATAGAGTACTTTTTTCGTATACCACCTAGGTCAAAAATTCTTTGCCCCTCAAACTGTACTCGGACAGTGACACTCCTCCTTAGACCCTCAATTCATTTGAATATGTCCTTGACTAGGTTCAAAAGCGATTTATGTTGAAACACCATATAGCAAGTTTTTGAGCGCAAAATTTGACAACGTATAGAGTACTTTTTTCGTATACCACCTGGGTCAAAAATTCTTTGCCCCTCAGACTGTACTCGGACAGTGACACTCCTCCTTAGACCCTCAATTCATTTGAATAAGTCCTTGACTAGGTTCAAAAGCGATTTATGTTGAAACACCATATAGCTAGTTTTTGAGCGCGAAATTTGACAACGTATCGAGTACTTTTTTCGTATACCACCTAGGTCAAAAATTCTTTGCCCCTCAGACTGTACTCGGACAGTGACACTCCTCCTTAGACCCTCAATTCATTTGAACAAGTCCTTGACTACATTGAAAATCACTTTTTATGAAACTGCTACCACTACACCAGACCGAGCACGACAGCACGAGTATTGGTTCGTTCCTTCACATTTTTTTATAGTACAAAGCCAAAATAAGCGCGAAGAACATTCTGTGCTCAGCACACTGCAGTGTGAGCTCAACTACTGAAGAACTTTTTTTGCTATCATCTGAGTGCAACACTTTGCACTCCAACTCAACATAAAAATAGGATTCGAAGCTAAACCATAAAAATAGAGGACTCAAAGATTCGAGGTTTTAACTCACGTTTCACAATCCTTGCGTGTTGTAATCTGTCACGTCAGCAATGAATTAATTTACTTTACAATCAATCTGAAATGAAAATCTGATGAAAGTTGCGAATAGAAACGTGAAACGGACCGGTCACTAAGAAGTCAAAACGACCGTATGTTTCGGGGCCAATTTCTCAAAAACGGCTGAAAGAAAAAATACGCCCATCACAGGAATTAAAGTACGGCTTAAGCCGAGTTGAATTTAACACACAGATTCCAAATCGGTTAACTCTACGCCGAGTAATTAGCAAAACTAAGTACGGTACCAAAGTCCCAAATTGACCCAAAACGACTGACGTTTCGCTAAAATACACACTAATTTCTCAATAACGGCTGAACCAAATTACACGAAATTTACAGGAATTAAAGTACGGCTCATGGTGAATTCAAATCAACAAACAGATCCAAAATCGGTTCACTCTACGAGGAGATATTTCAAAATTAAGGTACCGTACCGATGACCAATATGGGACCCGGTCCGACTGCTGTTTCGCTAAAAAAAATCATGAACATTTGGGAACGATATACATAAAATATATATGGACACACTCCCTACTAACACAGCAATCTGACACACTAAAATTTACCGTTCAATTCGAACAAATCAAGGTTTAATATAGTACTCAAGGTAGTGTTTCTCTCCTCAGGAGGTCAACCTGGGGCCAAGTTTACTGGCCAATTTCTCGAAAACGGCTGAACAAAAAAAACCCTTAATACAGTTTGTAGCACGGCTTGAGATACGCATCATATTAAAAAATGAGCCCAATCGGTACATTCTTCAAGGAGTTATAGCAAATATAAGGCACCGTACCAAATGGACCTAGAGGAGAGATACACCCCCTTCAGAGCTAAAATTGAACAACTAAACTCCAGAAAACGCTATATAAAGTATACATATTCGGAAACTACATTAGACAGGCAATCTAAGACAGTAATTTTCATACCCGAACTGATAAAATTCAAAGCTTCAAGAAGTCACCGGATGCTGTCAACCGCTTCTAGAGGTAAATTCAAGGGCAACTTTACTGGCCAATTTCTCTGAAACGGCGGAACAAAAATAAACGCCCTTAATACAGTTTGTAGCACTGCTTGAGATACGCATCATATTAAAAAATGAGCCCAATCGGTACATTCTTTAAGGAGTTATAGCAATTATAAGGTACCGTACCAAATGACCAAAAAGCGAGTTGACCTGACTTCAGAGCTAAAATTTGACATGAAAATGTGTCAAACAAATTACAAATAATAGCTAGAAAGCTTTGTCATAATATAAGGAAGCTAACGAACCAATAAACAAGCTTTAAATCGATTTGTGACAGAGCTTAAAGGTGGTGTCAAGGTGGTGTCGGATGGTGTCAACCGCTTCTGGGGCTAAAATCGAGGTCAACTTTACTGGCCAATTTCTCTGAAACGGCGGAACAAAAATAAACGCCCTTAATACAGTTTGTAGCACTGCTTGAGATACGCATCATATTAAAAAATGAGCCCAATCGGTACTTTCTTTAAGGAGTTATAGCAATAACAAGGTACCGTACCAAATGCCCAAAAAAGCGAAGTGACCGCCATTCAGAGCCAAAATTGACAATGTCAACTACATAAAATCCCATATAAAATATATATGGGGATACTCCCCACTAACTGAGGATTCTAAAACACTAACACTTGTTGGGTAAATCGCGTGTTTTGTTGTACCGAAATTTGGGTCACCCAGAATAGCCCGAAAATTCGAATTTTTTCAAGTTTAATCATTAATAACTTTTTGATTAGGACGATTTGAGAAACCAACCAAATACTGTAAGCAAGAGGGGTTCAGTGCTAACAAAATGCGACCACTCCCGTTTAATTTGGTCCAGTACTTTAGCAGATATTTACAAAATACTGTTCTGTACCCCATTTTTGGGCTAAAATCGAAGCCCAAGATCTCGGGAACCGACGTAAAACAACGTGAAACAGCGTTCCCGACGTATTTGTGGGTGTAATTCTGGTCCACTTCCACGTTCTAGCTCACGGCAAACCTTCATCGTGAGGTGGGAAAAATTTCCCACCTCACCATGAAGGTTATGATGTTTTGTGTGTTTTGACATAAAACAACATCCACAGAAATTTGATGAAATCGTGAAAAAAGAAAAATTGTTGAATTAACCCGATTATTTGATACAATTAGCTTCAACAACTTTAATAGTGTCTAGAAAACACAAAACGCAAGCCGAAAAACTGGTTCAATTGCGCAAAACACCACTCAGACATGAAAATTGAGAAGAGATTGGCCAAAGTCGAGGTTCGGCGCATACAGGGCTAAAGTTGACCTTCTCAACTCGATAAAACCATATGAAAAATATATATGGAAACACTCCCCACTATCTGAGGAAACTAACGAACCCATATACGTATGGTTACTCGGGTATTGTGGGGTACAAAAACTTGGGTGGACACCAAGATAACCCAAAAATCCTACTTTTCTTAAATTTGTCCTTGAATAACTTCTAGACCAGGGCCTGTCAGTGTAATTACTACTCATCAAAAGCAAAAGGGGTCTCGTACAGACAAAATGAGCCGTTATAGGTACAATATTGTCAATGCACGACGATACAGTTGTTCAATTAAGCAAAACACCACTCAGCCCAAAATTTGAGTATGGATTCGTTTTTCATCATTCATCATTGAATAACAGTTCTAAAGAATATTTTTCAAGACTATCACTAGCCAATCCAGAGAAGAACGTCTTAATGGCAACAGATCAAGCCAATAATCAGTCGTTTTGGCCAAAAATTCAATGAGAAATTCGAAAAAGTACAAAACATTAAGTTCCTTTCTCAATGTGATAAAAACAAGTTCTTTCCTCCAGTTTTCTGATTAAGCCGACGTAAAGAATCTATCAACACTGTATACAAGGAGAATTCAGGTACAACAAAATGCGCAAATGGCCGTCCCATTTAGTACAGTACTTTTGGAGAAATCGTCACACACATGAAGCGTACCTCCGTCTTCTAGACCCCGAATTCTCGCAAAATTATGCAAAACGACTAAAAACGGTACCAATCGGACACTTCAGAACCTAATTAAAGTCCACTCAGTAGTTACTGAACACCCAAGACACCCACTGCGAAGTGGGAAAAAATTCTAGAGGCCAGGTTATTTTGTGTGTTTTGATAAAAAAAAAGACAAGACCTCTAACTAGAAATTTTTGATTTCGCAAAGAATGAAAAATTGATGATTTCCCAAAAGCTAAATTTTGGAAAACATCATGGACTGAAACAAAGCCAAAACAACACAATTTGCAAGCAACAATAACCAATTTAGATGAAGAACTATATCAGAACTGAACAACAATTAAAAAATATTTTTTTTTTATTTTTAAGGTTTACAGCTTAATAGCTTTCTGTGCAGGCCAATTTAGACACAAATTCAAGACCGCAGACATTTGATAAACTTACAGTAAAAAATACGACTCGGTTTGTCCAATTTGGCAAAGTAGTTCAGGAAAAATTGTTAGAAACAATAAGCGTGCCCTTAAATAGGTATTTTTTTTTTTCATTTCTCCAAAGTTAAACATTAATATCTTTTTGATTAGGGCAACTTGAGAAACCAATGAACACTGAAAGCAATGGAAATTTAGGGTCAGCAAAACGCAACAATGCCCGTACTATTTGGTACAGTAGTTTCGAAGAAATCATAAAACACATGAAGCGAACCCCGATTTCTGGGCTATAAGGAGACCCCCAAATTCTCGCAAAATTATGCAAAACGACTAAAAACTGTGCCACTCGGACACTTCTGAAAGCAATTCCAGTCCATTTTGTAGTTACTGAACACTCAGGATCTCCACTAAGGAGTGGGAAAAAATTCCCACCTCGCCCTAAAGGCCAGGTTGTTTTGTGTGTTTTGATAAAAAAGACCTCTAACAAGAATTTCATGATTTCGCAAAGAATGAAAAATTGATGATTTCCCAAAAACTAACTTTCGAAAAACGTAAGAAACCAAAACAAAGCCAAAATAACACAATTTGTTAGCAACAATAACCAATTAAGAAGAAAAACTACATCAGAACTGAAAAACAATTAAAATATATATATTTTTTAATTTTTAAGATTTACAGCTTACTAACGTCCTGAGCAGGCCAATTTAGATACCAAATGAAGACAGCAAACACCGGAAAAACTTAAAATCAACAGAACGACACTATGTTTGGCCAAATTGGCAGAGTAGATCAAGAAAAATTGTCAGAAACAATAAGCGAGCCCCAAAAAAATTAAGGTTTACTTCAACTTTATCAAGTTTAAACATTAGTAACTTTAGGCCGAGTTGGGAAACCAGCTAAACACTGCAAACAAAGTCATTCAATGTTCATCAAAAAAGACAATGGCCGTTCAATTTGGTACAGTAGTTTTGGAGAAATCGTCAAACACATGAAGCGTACCCGCGAATTTCGGGCTAATGGGAGACACCAACTTCTCAAACAATTGAGCAGAACGGCTAAAAACGGTGCAACGTGGGCAATTCTGAACGTAATTCAAGTCCACTTAGTAGTTATGAAGACTCAAGACCACTACTGTGAACTGGGAGAAAATTCCCACCTCGCCCTTGAGGCCGGTGTCTTTTGTGTGATTTGACAAAAAAAAGATTTGGAACAAGAGTTATTAAAAGCACCATAGAACTTAAATGCCATATTTTTGAAACAGTTTTTTTCTTTCTATGAGATGACTTTAAGATTGGTTGAACGAACTAATATATCATTTTTACAATTAGTTTGTTGCGGTACATTGCAAAATATCAGAAATAAAAAACTCCGACTGTTGCTTTCTCTTTGTCCCAAAAAGAAGCATTACTTAGCATAAGATCAAAAACGAAGTTAATGTTTGATTTACCAGAAAGCCAAAGTTGATTTTCGGACATGAAGATTGAACAATAAATCGAATGAAAGAAGAACAAAAGATGAATTTTCAAAAACACATCCATTTTTTTTAATGAAAACACTTCACGGACATTAACACTAATAGCTATCAACTGAAGGCATCATGGGTTAATTTAAATCTCCTTAGGAAGATAATTAGATTTCAAATTGATTGGAATTTTTTTACTTCAACAAAAACATGCTAAATTACGGACAGGATCAGTAACAAAAAGTCCCAACTGTTTGTTTCTCTAAAAATAATTTGTTGTAATGAAAGATAAGAGAAATATTGAAATATTTCTGTTTTTTATTAGGTAAATTGAACTTTAAAAAGACGGACTTGATTGCCTCGAGTAACTTCTATTTATTTGTCGGAAAGTTGTATGTGAATTCAAAATCTTGCAAGAATCTTGCAAGATTCTTGCAAGATTTCACATTCAAAAGGCGTTGACGAAAAAAGTCATTTATTTTCAGTTTTTCTGATCAAGAATTCTGATATAAGTCATGATATTTGGTTTTCAGTTAGTTTTAGCTACCAAAAACACATAAATATTTTTTCCGGAATTCAAAATCTTGCAAGATTCTTGCAAGATTCTTGCAAGATTTTGAATTCTGGCTATTTTTTTTTCATTGAAATAGGCTTCGTTACTTGTGCAGTAAACAAAAACTTGCTTCAAAGATGTTTCCTAAAACACTTGTAACCAGATTTATTTTTTGGCCTTGATTGATATCTTGCAAGATTCTTGCAAGAATCTTGCAAGTTTTGAATCATCTTGCAAGATTCTTGCAAGATTTGAATCCGCTCATCACTAGGGATGATTTCGATCTATCTTGCTTAGTTAGAAATTACACTTTCGTTGATTTAACAATTAAATTTCTGTAAATATGTTCCCTCGAAAGTTTGAGAGTGAAACCGATCTATGAATAAACCAAAATATTTAAACATTCGACAATTGACAATGTCATGCAACAGTTAATGAATGATTTATTATGTTTTTAGTCGGTTTCGACTGTAAAGTCAATATTTTGTTTCTTTGTCTTTTTTAATGCAGATTTGTTTCGTTTTCATTTTAAATATTTTTTATTATTTTTTTAATAATGATAAAAAAACTTTTAGTATTGTTATCTTTCTCCAAGTTAAATAACTGAAGTTAATAGATCAATTAATTTCAGCTTTTTTTGGTTATTATTGCTCATTTCACTTTTTTTTCTGCATATTTCGAAACATAAATCTTCAATATTTATTGTATCTGTTTTGTATAAAATATCTATTTTTAACGATCGGTTTTTTAAGACTTCGAGATGATCCAAGGATTGTGATTCATGGACGTTGGAGGAGGAGGTCATTTTCAACTATATCTTTATGATCCACAACGTCTATATTAACAACTTGGTACAAATAATATTCCTTTGACATTGCGCCTGGAAAATGCTACAAGGTGCGGTTGACAACAAGAAAGTACAGAGATGAAAGTGCTTCTCAGGGTGCTTTGCGGAGGGTACACAAGATAGATTTTTGATATGATACAATTTCACTCGTAACAAATGAAAGTTTTAATGTTATAGGAGGAATCTGAATGTGACTGAGTAAACATTTGCTAAAAATAAAGTTTAGGCAAACACTTTCTGAAAGCTCAAGAGAATCAATAGGTGACGAAATGCACCCAGGATGAAGTCCGCGACCCAAGACAGGTTTTGAACCGACTTCGGTCGCGGACGGGGGGCTCCAGACCGACCATACCTAAAGATAGATGTTGGCCAGACCGAAGAGACTTTAGCCACCCTTGGCCAGACCAAGCAGAATTTTGCTAACATTGGCAAGACTGAACAGACTTTGTCCAGGCCATTGGCCAGGCCGAACAGACTTTAGGCCAGACTGTTGTTCATACCATTGGCCAGACCGAACAGATCCTTGGCCAGACCATTGGCCAGACCCACTTAAACGTGTAGAAGCATCTAACAAAATTTCTATTTTATTCGTTTCATTTTTTGAATGACAAATGAATATGAGATTTTAAGAAGAAATTATTTTAAAAAAACCGTCGATTTAAAGACAAATGCAAATTTCAAAAGAAAGTTAATGAAGTTGTCTAATCATCTATAAGTAGATGTTCGTTACCATTTATGGACTGCTGTTTTGAAAAAAAACAGTCTATACAGCACGCTTTCTTGGTATTGCCCAGACCAAATAGACCAATTTTTGGGTAATGGACAGACCAAACAGACCGAAATATTGATATTGGTGGCCAGACCGAAACAAGGGTATTGGCAACACCGAACAGACAAAAAATGCCATTGGCCAGACGGAAATGCGCGACCCAAATTTTTTTCCAGACCATTGATTTGGGTCGCACCGGTCCCCTCTGTCC
The DNA here is from genome assembly GCF_964194025.1 of Convolutriloba macropyga. Taxonomy (NCBI): domain Eukaryota; kingdom Metazoa; phylum Xenacoelomorpha; order Acoela; family Convolutidae; genus Convolutriloba; species Convolutriloba macropyga. The sequence goes on from NW_027452818.1 coordinate 36,416, forward strand.
GTGACCTGAGATGGTCTGGCCAATACTTGCCTTGGGTCGCGGACTTCATCCTGGGCAGCTTTAATATATTCTCTCTCAGAGTGGATGAATAAAACTATCTATGGTTGTCTTATTTTGTTCTTTTCAGTGAACTGAAGTACTATGACAAAGGGTATGTTCACATGTTGTGTGTGAGTGAGTGTTTAATTCACAGAGACAGAGTTCAAAACGTGTGACTGTATCACTCTCACTCAGTAATTCTTCCCAAATGACACATTGGAATGTGGTCCCATCACTATGACCATGTGTCCTAAAGACAACGCCAATCTGCTGCGTAAGTTTTTTATTGAACAAAAAATTGTAATTCCCGAGTAAAAAATCAAACAGTCGGCTTTGAAGCAAATTATGTAATAAACTTATTGGACTTCTTAAAAGTTCCAGCAAATGATTTCAACAGAGATAACTGCTTGCGATTCCATAACAACATTTTACGTTGAAATTACTAGTTCAAATGCACAATTACTTGCATGAAACTATTGGTGTAATTTGGAAAATACTGGTCTAATAATGCTAATCAATAGTCGCGCAAAAAATACCTTTTGCACATTTGAGATAGTTTGTTGCGTGTTATGAGCAAAAATAAAACACTTCAGTGCACAGTCAGATATTGGCTTTCAGCTCAAAAATCCAGTGCTTAATCAATTAAGCTCTCCCGAGCCGAAAACAAAAGTAAGATCATGTTAAACGTTGTTGAATCTTACAATAAGATTCTTACACGATCTTGCAAGATTCACTCTGTATTGTAAGATTTTATAAGATTATTTTTTTGCAAGAGTGTTGCAACATCTTGCAAGATTAATTTTCGTTTTCGACTCAGGCTGTTGTTGAAGGGCTTCATGTCATCGTAAAATCTCTTTCGAAACTTCGCAGTACAATGCCCAAGTAAACCTCAATACGGTTTCACGAAGTACAAAGTAGATATATCCGCTGCAGGATTTCCAAGCCAATCTTTCAAGAATCTCCAAAGCGCAATAACGCAAAGGAACAACGTTTCTTATGAGTACATGCGGAGAAACTACGCAGAAGTGACAATTCAGTTCTCTTCTTTGACAGTGAAGCATACAAATATCTATCCCAAATATGAGATATTTTCGGCTAGCAGTGCAATGGGAGGTCTTCTCGGCTTATTGCTCGGAGGGAGCATGATGACAGTTTATGAGATAGCTGAGTTCCCCGCTTTATTTATTAACTCTTGTCAAAAATATCGCAAAAACGAAGATCGAGCCAATATAATGAATCCTAATGATGCGAGGTCTTGTAGTTTTTACCAGTTAAGAGCCTGTAATCTCTACATGTTTGTGAGAACTGCATTATATGGATTTGTAAATTCTGCACAGTCGAACTTTTAATCTTGGATGTATATAATTATGTATAACTAACTCTTATCTGTTACATGTAAAGTTAGGTTTTTCATCTTGTCCCTTAATTTTGTTCACCAGTTTGAGGTCCCAATGGAAGTGAATTCCGATCAGGCCTTCTCTAGTGCAAGCCTATTTTTGCACTGGAAATTTTATGGTCTGGGAACCTCAGAACTCAGGATAGTCTGATCAGAGTTAGATTGGAGCAAATTTGCGTCTAGTGAGATACGATTTCAGAAAAAAGGACATTCTGATTAGAAGCTTCGAGCGCGGTAAGAATCTTCAAGAAGCAGTTTTGAACGTAAACCAGGCCGACTTAAAATTTTCACGCGCAGGTCCTGTAAGAGATGTGCTTGAACCCGGGTCGAGGTTTGGCGGTAAATTTTCGTAAGAAATGCGGTGAAATGCGGTGGAAAAAAATATCACCGCGTATTTCTTACATCTTTTTGCGGTGAATGCGGTGAATCGCGGTGAATTATTTATTTTCACCGCGTTCTCAGTATTCTTACAAAAAGAGTCTTCCTCACGCGGGTTCGAAACTTTGACCTCCTACATGACTTTAACTGCTTAGTCCACTGCGCCAATAGGCACTTACACCATTTATTTCAGATTGAGTAAACTTTGGAAATCATATGCAGTGAATTTTTGAAAGAAATGCGATGAAATGTGGTGAATTTTTTTTTCACCGCATTCATCGCTTTCACCGTATTTCTTACATTAATTTGCCACAAAAGTCGATGCGGTGAATTTTTGTAAGAAATGCGGTGAAATGCGGTGAAATATTTATTTTCACCGCATTCACCGCAATCACCGCATTTCTTACAAAAATTCACGGCATTCACCGCATTTCTTACGAAAATTTAACCAAAAACCTCGACCCGGGAAGGCGCAACAGACGCATAATAAAAAAGGCAGATAGCTGTTCTTGTATTACATTTGTACGCGGCAAAATCAGAAACAATTTTGAGCACAACTAGTGACTGTTTAAAAGCAATTTAAGTTTAATTTCGAGCATGAGATGAGCGGAAATTGACTAGACCAGTTAATATGAGCAGAGATCCAGTAGAAAAGCGATTTAATCTTATCAACAAACCAATTTGACCCGCGACTGTCTGAGACCTGCGAACCCTATTGGCTTGCAATTTGTCTGAATAGCACAATATTATATGCAAACGAAGCAGATGCGTCTAAGGGGTTAGCAGAGATGCACGAGTTTACTATTCTGATAAATTTCAGCTGCACGCCACCATACCTGCACACTGTGCAGATAAACCTACCTGTTAATTATTTAAACTGTTATCTCATTTTAAAAAATTAGAATTGAATAAAAATATGTGACATCTTTGGTTTCCCGAGTATGAACCAATAAGTGCATTTACATTTTACTCACTAACAAATTCTACTTTACAAAAACGAAATAATGTTCCGCTTTCAAAGACAATAATAATAATTATGGCAACTAGTTGAAAAATTACGCAAAACTATTGCAATTTCATTTTACCTTGATAAACAAGATTGTTTGCCGATATATTAGTGCCTTGTATTTACTACTCGATGAGAAGCTTTGGTTTTTTACAGCTTTGTTCTTTGAAGCATATTTGTTCACCAATCGATGTCATTTTTTTGAACAGTCTGTTATCTTTTGAAAGCATATTTTAAAAGCAAAAAATGAGGGTGTCTCCGCACTCTTCAAAGAGGATATTGCAGCGATTTTTATCCAATCCCGCGATTCCTGTCGGGAATCCTGGGAATCTTGCTCGGAAAAAAAGACCGCGAAAGTTGGGAATCTTTCAAAAAAAGAACGGGAAACTTTGTCCTCTTCTGAATTTCCGACTAGGCCAACAGTGAGTGGAATCTATTGCCCAGAAGATCGATCGGCCTTAAATAGGAACAACACCGAAGGTTTTATAGAAAATTCTGAAGCAAGCGCTACCTTGTCTATTTTCTGAGTTCCCCCCGTCCACTCATGCAGTCTGTTAAAAGTGCTTTGTCCCAATAGACGTTAACTTGAATAGAGGTCACCAGCACTAATGTAGAATCCACAGTATATAAATTCAACTTTCAATCAACTAACAAATTGAAACAAATTCAACCGCAAAAATTTCGGATAAGTTCAAAATTTTTATCGTGATTCACTCGCGATCTAATTACCCAAGTTGCCCACAGTATTTTAACTAGTCTTGCAACTTTAATGACTGTTGAAAGTTTAGTCCCACTAAACCAACTGTTCTCTAGCTCAGTCTTCTTTCTCTCTCTTCTACTTTTTACCTTGTTAACTGATTACAATTTTTTTTATTTTGGGCTAACTTTACCTTATCTTAATTAATTACATTTTAAGCACTTAACTAAACACCGTAAATCATTTTGATTGATTGACATATCCGTAGGAGGGGTTCTCTTCACTAGGGAAACAGATTAACGTCAAAGTCCGCGACCCTAATCGCTCTTACTTGCGCACACGAATTTGGCGGCGCCAAGCCAAATTTGTCGCTTTTGTTCCTCAAGGACCAGTGTTCTTCATGTATGAATATCTTGCTAATTGATTCTCCCTATAGCTAAAATATTGGCTTGCGATGCTTTTCCCGGCATTCCGTGCAATTCCCCATACAAAAATTAGTCAGAAAACGAAAATTCCCAAAAACTCAAAAAGGTGACCTCAGGAGTTCGTTTAGGGGTCAATAGTCAAAGATGAAGGGTCAATTTGGTTAAAAAAAACTATCGGCGCGGAATGTCCTACCACAGTTACACCTACCCACCAATTTTTTTCACCTAACTCTTAATAGAACACGAGCAATGACCGCGCACACTTTTCATCGACCTCCCGGATGTTCCCCAATTTCAGAACTCAATATCTCGGGAAATTCTTCGAATAAAAATTTCTTTAAATGTGGGGTGCCATCAAACTATCTGCCAGGTTTCGGGGTTTACAGATTAGTCGGGCCTACAGTTATGAATTGTTTAAAAGTTGAGAAAAAACATTTCCGATTAATAATTATATATATTAAAAATAACAATTCTTTTTTTACCCTGAATTTGACATAACACAATACGAGTCTATCGCATTAGACGTCGCACTTTCCAAATACAATTGTGTCAGTGCCTGTCTTTCTACTATCATTACAGAAAGCCGCACGAAGGCGGGTGAAATTGAAAAAAAATCTTCGTAAAACTACGCACTGGGTCCGATAAGCACCTCTACAACAGACCCGGCAAAATAATTTCATCTAGAGGTATCGAGGACGTCGAGTTTATCAATACAACAGACCTGATATTATTTACTCGACGCTTCCGTATTAATCTTTATGTATAATACGACTCTCACTACTCCGAACAAAACTACTATCGTAGTCTATCTGTGACTCACCAGGGATTAAATTGAGGCGACATATTTCTTAAATTCCAGTTAGTGTAAGGGACACCGCATTGTCCAATAATATAACGCTGCGATTTGAAACAAAGGCATGAAAGGTAAGTTAATACTTATATGTACATACAGCTTGTTTATTTAGGTCCAGATTTACTTCCTTTTTCTAACTCTCCCTCCTCTTTCTCTTCTTGCTCAGCCATCAAGCGCACCGCAGAGGCAATTTTAGGATTCCTTTTATCCAGTTGTGCCATGTCAGTTCCCTCCGTTGCCGCCATTCATTTTTGTAATTTAGCATTTTCTATCCGTTTCCTCTTGTTTTCTTTTAGCTCCACACCAGTTGTCGCCATGACCGAAGATGTTGCCGGCTCAACAAAAGAGGCTTGGGGAGAAAGAGGGGGTGGGGAGTCAGTTTCAGGGGACATAATTTGACCCCAATTTCCCCTGTATGGAGAGAATTCCGTCTCTTTTACAACTTTTTTTGTCTTTTTAGTTCTAGACAATTTAAACTCTCGAACTTTGCTATATTGCTTATGTATGCAACCCATTTCAATCGGGACTTATGTTTGTCTCATTAATTTCCTCTGGCAGCCTTTTATTGTTTAGAGTCAACCGATGAGTATTTAGTTTATCCGGTTTGGAACTGTGGTAAAATTTGTTCTGATAGGATTTCGTGGGTCCATTTGTTTGATTTCAACAAAATGTTTAAAATAGTTCAACTTAGCTACGGTGTAATTATCTTAAATAGGACTTCCTAATTACGCGCTTTCTAATGAGCCTACATGCACGCACTTTCGCCGCTTAGAACTAACTTTGAACTCAATTTCATGTTTGCTAGAAACTTGTTATTTTTGACTCCCGATATTTTTAGGACAATTAGAGAAAAGTTTGGAAAACTGATAATTTCTGAGAAATTTACCGGGAAAATTGATAATTCTGGCTGATTTTTGGAACAAAAAACGGAAAACTCGGCAATCTTGTTTCCTTTAGGAGGGGATGTAAATTTTCTGAAAAAAGAAAATTAAATGGCTTTCTAAAAGGTTAATTGGACATCCAGGAGCCCTATCTATAGCCGTTTGAATTAAGCATTCTAAATCTTTCGCACAAGAACTGTTGTGAATTATTGTGTTTTTGATTTAGAAACTTTGCAGCCTCTTAGTTTTTTTGTGTTCTCAATAATGCGAAACTTTTTGTCCTGAAAACTGCTCAAAGGCAGATAAAAAAGTAACAGCGTGCAATCTTAATTATTTTCTCATAAGTTTAATTGTTAAATTTAGTTTTTTTCTGCTAATGTGTGTTAATTTTATTTTTTGGTTCCGCAATACCTTTTTGTGTTCAAATACATTTTCTGAACCAAAACATAAGCTGAATATCGAACTGTATTCTGAGTTTTCGAAAAAAAAGCACTAATGCGAGTAATAAGCTTTATTAATTATGAGACAAAAACTAAAATCTTTTATGGTGGAAGACATCAAAACTATTAGTGCGACTATCAGGAGAGAATCATAACTAACTTTTTGTCCTTACAAGAAATGGGGGTAAGTTTTCAAAAGTAAAATGATAAACTTTAGCTTACAAGGGTTGGTTGCTATTTATTCTGAGCTGTTTTTAATTTTCGTAAACAAAATTATTTTTGAAAAATTGATAAATGAGGTGAAAGAAGACTACTTAAAAATTGTCGCTTTACAACTATTGTAAAGGTTTCCTTGTGCTACAACAAGTTCGGTCTTACAACAATTTTGTTTTCTGAATATTTTGAAAATTAAATGTGTCAGAATTGTTCAGTGGAAGAGTAAAGAACTTCCATGTGACCGTTTTTATTGTCTCATCGTGCTTTTGTTATTAACTACTGCAAGTGTATGCTCCCATCGATTGGTTTGTTTTTTTTCTTAAAGAGAAACTCCGATAAACAATTCAAATTTTGCTAATTACATTTAATGAAGTTTTTGTAAGAATAAAAATCCTAGGATCAATAGTCAAAGATGAAGGGTCAATTTGGTAAAAAATACCTATCGGCGCGGAAAGTCCTACCACAGTTACACCTACCCACCAATTTTTTTCACCTAACTCTTAATAGAACACGAGCAATGACCGCGCGCACTTTTCACCGACCTCCCGGATGATCCCAAATTTCAGAACTCAATATCTCGGGAAGTAGTAATCAAAAATTCCTCGAATAAAAAATTCTAGTAACTATGGGGTGCCACCAACCTATCTGCCAGGTTTCGGGGCCTACAGATTAGTCGTTGTAAGTCGTTTGCAATTTAAAGTTTTTTGAGGATTCGTGGGTGCCGACACCCGAAAAATCCCAGTTCTTCAAAATTGACCGGGGTGGGTGTTTTTTGTCACAAACTGTCTCAAGTTATCATATTTTTACCGTTTCCAAGTCATTCAGCCGCTCAAAAAAACCAAATTCCGGTTTTCGGCCCTCGGATATCCCGAAGCACCGACTTCCGGTCGCACCCTGAAGATAAAAATAACATCAATAGAAAGTTCTTGAAACGTTACACTAGCACTCCAAAAATCATAAGGCTGCTACCAATAGTCCTCGAGCAATTCAAGTTTTACGTCCCGCAGCACCGGCATGCGGTAGTTCCGTGGGGATTGATCTGGGGTCAATTCTGACCTCGAAATCGGATTTCCCGTATCCAATTCAGTCTATCCCCCTATTTTCAGGTCAATCCGACTTAAACTTTTAGGGAAAATACTATTTCAATTTAAGTGCTAACTATGTTCCAGCAAAAACAGCCTATATACCGTCCAATACCCAAAAAGTTAGCCAAACACTTTTTGATTATCATTTCATACTTTATTCTAGACTTAATACCCATTGCAACCCTTAATTATTCTTATATCATACTCAAACAGTCATTTTTCCATTGAAAATATCGTAAACCTTCAAATCATCCTAATTCCGGTGTTAATAGCTCGGGGTTGGGTGGTCGGATTGGCCCAAAAGTTATTCCAGTCCGAGAGAACCATTGGGTGTTCCTGGCATTAAAATTTGGTAAAAGTTTTCTGAACATAACCTCCATGGGGGAGGCGGGAACGATCTGCTTGGTGGTAATTTCTTAAAGTGAACAGGTAATCTTTTTATTTGCTTTAAACAAACATTTTTGCAAGTAGGCTTCAGTCTTCCGATTATCGTCCATACTACATACTCTTGAGTATATACTCTACCGAAATTGACAGTTGTACAGACTTCGAGATTGTCCTGTACTTGCATTCAGTGGTTTACCTCAGCAATTGCCATTGGGTCGAAAAAAAAACAGTATTCGCCGCCGAAGCCGAAATTTAACACAAGAAATGGTCATTTATAATTGATTGGTTCCAAAAATTTGGTACCACATCGTTTAAATGCTCTTGCAAAGATATCTCAGCTGCACAGTTCTAATGGCCACCTCCCCAGATAAAAATTTTTTGCAAATAATTTGTCAAAAATTTAGTGCTATGCATCTTAAAGCATAGTGCGAAATTGTTATTCGCGACTGTTCTACTTGCAATCATAATGCAGTCTATTGCCACACTAGGGGACCAATGAAAATTATTCCCCGGATATCCTCGACCGAGTATGTCGAGAGATAGTACGAGAGAAGAGGAGAAGATAGTGTTATGAAATGTTTAAAAGTTAAGAAAAAACATTTCCGATTAATATTTATATATATTACAAAGCACAATTCTTTTTATTTTCACCTGAATTTGACATATCACAATACGAGCCTATCGCATTAGACGTCGCACATTCCAAATACAATTGTGTCAGTGCCTGTCTTTCTACTATCATTACAAAAAGCCGCACGAAGGCGGGTGAATTTGAAAAAACTGTTCGTAAAACTACGCACTGGGTCCGATAAGCACCTCTACAACAGACCCGGCAAAATAATTTCATCTAGAGGTATCGAGGACGTCGAGTTTATCAATACAACAGAGCTGACATTATTTGCTCGACGCTTCCGTTTTAATATTTATATATAATACGACTCTCACTACTCCGAACAAAACTACTATCGTAGTCTATCTGTGACTCACAAGGGATTAAATTGAGGCGACATATTTCTTAAATTCCAGTTAGTATAGGGGACACCGCATTGTCCATTAATATAACGCTGCGATTTGAAACAAAGTCATGAAAGATAAATTAATACTTATATGTACATACAGCTTGTTTATTTAGGTCCAGATTTACTTCCTTTTTCTAACTCTCCCTCATCTTTCTCTTCTTGCTCAGCCATCAAGCGCACCGCAGAGGCCATTTCAGGATACCTTTTATCCAGTTGTGGCAATTCAGTTGCCTCCGTTGCCGCCATTTATTTTGTAATTTAATGTTTTCTATCCATTTGCTCTTGTTTTCTTTTAGCTCCCCACCAGTTGTCGCCATGACCGAAGATGTTGCCGGCTCAACAAAAGAGGCTTGGGGAGAAAGAGGGGGTGGGGAGTCAGTTTCAGGGGACATAATTTGACCCCAATTTCCCCTGTATGGAGAGAATTCCGTCTCTTTTACAACTTTTTTTGTCTTTTTAGTTCTAGACAATTTAAACTCTCGAACTTTGCTATATTGCTTATGTATGCAACCCATTTCAATCGGGACTTATGTTTGTCTCATCAATTTCTTCTGGCAGCCTTTTATTGTTTAGAGTCAACCGATGAGTATTTAGTTTATCCGGTTTGGAACTGTGGTAAAATTTGTTCTGATAAGATTTCGTGGGTCCATTTGTTTGATTTCAACAAAATGTTTAAAATAGTTCAACTTAGCTACGGTGTAATTATCTTAAATAGGATTTCCTAATTACGCGCTTTCTAATGAGCCTACATGCACGCACTTTCGCCGCTTAGAACTAACTTTGAACTCAATTTCATGTTCGCTAGAAACTTGTTATTTTTGACTCCTGATGTTTTTAGGACAATTAGAGAAAATTTTGGAAAACTGATAATTTCTGAGACATTTACCGGGAAAATTGTTATTTCTGGCTGATTTTTGGAACAAAAAACGGAAATCTTGGCAATCTTGCTTTTTTTCAGGAGGGGATGTATATTTTCTGAAAAACGAAGCTTAAATGGTTTTCTAAAAGTTTAATGGGAAATCCAGGAGCCCTATCTATAGCCGTTTGAATTAAGCATTCTAAAACTTTCGCACAAGAACTGCTATGAATTATTTTGTTTTTGATTTAAAAACTTCGCCGCCTCTTAGTTTTCTGTGTTCTCAATAATGCGACACTTTTTGTCCTGAAAACTGCTCAAAGGCAGATAAAAAAAGTAACAGCGTGCGACCTTTATTATTATCTCATAAGTTTAATTGTTAAATTTAGTTTGTTTCTGTAATGTGTTTTAATTTTATTTTTTTGGTTCCGCAATATCTTTTTGTGTTCAAATACATTTTCTGAATCAAAACATAAGCTGAATATCGAACTATATTCTGAGTTTTCGAAATAAAGCATTAATGCGTGTAATATGCTTAAGTAATTATGAGACAAAAACTAAAATCTTTTATGGTGAAGGACATCAAAACTATTAGTGCGACTATCAGGAGAGAACCATAACTAACTTTTTGTCCTTACAAGATATGGGGGTAAGTGTTCAAAAGTAAATCTCTTAGATGATTAACTTTAGCTTACAAGGATTAGTTGCTATTTATTCTGGGCTGTTTTTAATTTTCGTAAACAAAATTATTTTTGAAAAATTGATAAATGAGGTGAAAGAAGACTACTTAAAAATTGTCGCTTTACAACTATTGTAAAGGTTTCCTTGTGCTACAACAAGTTCGGTCTTACAACAATTTTGTTTTCTGAATATTTTGAAAATTAAATGTGTCAGAATTGTTCAGTGGAAGAGTAAAGAACTTCCATGTGACCGTTTTTATTGTCTCATCGTGCTTTTGTTATTAACTACTGCAAGTATATGCTCCATCGATTGGTTAGGTTTTTTTCTAAAAGAGAAAGTCAGATAAACAATTTCATTTTTGCTAAATACATTTAATGAAGTTTTTGTAAGAATAAAAATCCTAGAGCGAGAACGACAGGTTCTTCTATCGATTTCAAGACTAGTGAAAAGCAAAATTACGGCGCTATCAAAAGTCTCTCAATTATTTCTGCATTTCCCCCCTCTCAAAATCCAATGGCTTTCACCACAATAAACTTCTGCAAAATTGCTGGTCAAAAATTCTCTCTCGGAGAAAAAATTGAGGGTCTGGGCATTGGTAAAGGAATCTTGAACAATAAGCTAAAAAATTTATCCGTCAAAGATTGATATCTACACTAAGTATCACACCATATCAACCAGCAAGGCTGTTAAGGCTTACTAAAAAATAAGTAAGCAATTTAAAACCAAAAACCTAAATTCTGAGAACTTATGACACCATTTTCCTGAAACATAAAATCTCTCTTTTAAAAAACTATTTTACAATAACTATGATCTGATCTTTCCTACTCCAGAATTTTAATCGTCATGTCTGTTTTTTTTAAGTTCATATCCTAAATTTGAAAAAATCGGACTGTTTTTCCGGTTGAACTTCCTCTGCTACATCCAACTTTTGTGCCCAGCATAATTGCCATTTCGTTTTTTGCTTCAGTTCCTGTGAGATCTGGTTGTCTACCTTTGATTAACTTTCAAAAGTTTTTCCTTCATTTTCCAAATTTACCTGATAAACTTGATGAAAGTTGTACAAACGTATACTCCCCAGTAATAAACTCCAAAATAAGTAACGGGTGCGATTCAATTATTTACTCCTGTGCTTATTAAACTCAGTTTTTGTTTCATCACCTCATAATGCAATCGAACAGTGGAAGGACTCCCTTCTTTTATTTTTCTCATTATATTATTTTGTACTTTAACATTTCCCCTGAACTTAGCAATGATCATTAGTGCAAACCACGCTCTGTTTTTTTAATTGACATTCTGGTTTCGAGCCGGTTCAATTTATCTAGGTTAAAGCAAATCTAAACAAATGATTGACTGGATCGAGTTCATTAAAAGTCAAAATCACTATTTACATTTTTCTGAACAATGAATCTTGTTGTTTTTTATGATCATATTGTATTGTCTCTTCGTCAATATATCTCAAACTGATATTCAAATTGATTGAACTCTCATTATCAACCCCACACATATCTACTGTAATAATGGGAGGCCCGGTTTTTCCAAACACTTCTTTGGAATTTGAAACCTTCATACATGTCTTTCAAATAAAGCCTGTACTGTGTTAAAGTTCATAGTGCAACAAAACAAGCTTCCGAACTCTTCTAGATCTTAAACCGAGAAAATTTTTCTTGAATCACCAGATACTGCTGATCACGTGATGTTCTGCAATGAGCAACAAATCAACTTAAGGAAGTTAGTTTTTTGTTCCACAATTTTCCTCGTTTTATTCCAGTATTTTTTGACCGCGAATTGACAACGAAGCAATAATTAGACTGTTTTATCTCTTTTTACATTTAATATCTAGCTCGCGGTTTTTCTCAAATTTTAGGAAAACTTAAGAGTGATTCACAACTGCGTGAACTATTCTGAGGTTCAGCTAGGCTGTCAGTTTTTTAATGTGTTCTAATATCTTCCATCTCACTCTCTGCAATATCATTTGAGGTTTCAGTCTAAATCATACAGTCAAATTTTTTTTTTCAAAACCTTTTTATAATTGGCAGATATGCATAAGATTTTGCCCCAACGACACTGCTAATGAATTCAGAACTCAGTTTGTTTACTTAAGCAAACGTATTTAAGTTAAAGCTTAAATTATGTAAACTAATTGAATATCAATTTTTCAAAGACAAATGTGTCACCCGGTTTGGGTACTATTGGGTTCCACCGTCGGATCAGCGTAACTTCATTATTCAATGGATGGATCGGAGCAATTTCATGGTCTAAACTTTCCATCGATTTGATCATAGTAAGTTCATAGCAGCCGAAATTCGTATCGAAGGATCATAATTGTCTCATAGAAACCGAAATTCTCATCGATGGATAAAAGTAAATTCATAGAAACTAAAATTACCATTGATGGATCATATTAATTCCATAAAAACCTTTTCTACTGTTTAAAGTTTACCCGCGTTATCCTTCTGTTATACAAGGTGAACTCACATTGTATTTGTTTAATATTTGTCAAACAAATCCTATGTGACTATGGCGCAGAGTTACAATGACTGGCTATTCAACAAAAGATTATGAGAACGATTCATAACAGGGAAGATAAAAGGAAAGGCGAAAAGTGGAAGTAGACAGAATACTAAAGAACAAATTGCGACAAGAAGTTAGCGCTTCTTTTAGGCTCCAAATTTAGGCCAAGTAATATCATAGTAGAGTATAGCACAGAAGGGGTGGCGATTCTCTACTAGGTACCAAAGGGGGGGGGGCAATTGTTGAAAAGATCCCAAATCAGTTTTCATAGATTTCCTATGATTCAGTGAAAATGCGAGATATGACATGGATGGATTTTCTATGATCAGAGAAAACGTGCTAATGAACAAATGATGGTTCACTAATGAAGTTGTTATGGAATTACTATGATCCATCGGTGAAATTCAATAGGGAGCCTTTGTTTGTTATAATGTTGAGTAAACTCATAGGAAAATGATTCGCTTTTGAAACTCCGCCTTTTTATACCCAGTGTCTCTGTAATGTCCGCTTTTAATAATAGACATATTGACTTCAGATGAAGACGATCACTTGTTCACGTCACTGTTTTACGCGAATCTTGGGAATAAATAATTCATGACGTGTTATAGTTGCGGTTGTCGGAAAGATTTAGTAGCTCATTTCCACCACGCTCTTTTCGATTATTCGTTTTGATATAATCGTTCCAGCTTTCCTTAGAAGAAATCAAAATTGAATTATAAATGAACAAAGTTGGGCATAAATTATAAATTAAGCAAGACCGCCAGTTGGTTGCCTGACAAGTAAATTTAATAATTTAAAAATCTGACGTTGATTGCTTGTAAGATATTTGATTAACTTCAGAACCTTTACTTTTTCTTTCACGTTTGCCATTTACTTTGATTCAAATTTATGAACTTCTTGTGATGCCCGAAGACCGAGTTACGGGTATGGACCAGACCGAACAGAAAAAAAATAGTGTAGAGGCCAGCCAGACCAAGCAGACCAAACTCTCGTGCTAGACGGCAGGCGCAACACACGTTTTGTCCAGATTACTCACCTACCAGACCCCCTGTCCGCGACTAAATTCTGTCTCTCAATAAATAAAGTTCCTGTAGTTTTACCTGAAAAAACACTATAACTTACATTAAACGTTCAAGTAGTTTTGTCTGACCTGAAATAGCCGCTTAACTCACGTCGACATTACCTGCAAATTAAGAGACACCACCTCAATTTTTACCTGAACGCACCTTTTACCTGAAAAACACACATTAAGGTAAAACAATTAAGGTAAAATTATATAAACTTACCTGAAAAACTTGAAAAATTTAACTTTAAATTTATTGCTAACTTTAAGAAAAGGAAGAGTCCCAAAAACGCTAAAACAAACAAATACCAAGAAAGGAGCAAGAATAAAACAAGGAGTTTGGAAGGCGCCACAACAAAAAGGGACTCAAAAAATGGCTGGGGTAGACGCCACAAAGAAAGGGAGCACAAAAAAAACAGTGGAGTAGGCGCAACAAAGAAGTTATCTAAGCGTGTTCATGAGATTCTTCAGTTTCTTTGGTTCTGTAGTTTTTTTATTTTTTTAATTTTTGCGCCTTAATTAAAATTGGAAATGAGTCCATGAGAAGCAAAAATCGTTTTCCAAGGGATTGAGAGGTAGTTTTGTTGATGTATGACCAACAGAAACGGATCCAAGAACCCGAGTAACAAAATTTTGAAGACAATTATTTTTTTGAATTGAAAATATACTTTCACATAATAGCAACATTGGCATTAATATGGAACAAGAGAAACAAAATTGGGTGTTCTCATTATCGTTCTTTTGTGGGTTAGATTGTAGTAAACGTTGGCTCTATACTAAGCATTGGAATTTTAAAGACTCAAAATTTATTATCGTACTTAATAGTTCATATCAAAATATGCTCTTTTTTATATTCGGAATAAAGGAAGAATCTTTCTAAAGTACAAAAATAATCCCATTCGGTTAAGTTGTCTTGTGACAAAAAGTCGAAGATGACATTCAAATCAGTCATCTATCTCATTAAATGCCCAAAACCCATTTGTTTTCCTTTGATCGTTTTTTTACAATAGTTTTATTATGAAGCAGAATTCGGTATTGCAGGTTAGTGTTTTGATCATACTTAACTGAATAGTCGACATCATGCGGTAGTGATTATTATGATAGCCCTAGTTCAAAACCAATGCAAAATTGCAATTGCAAATTTTTGCTCGATGAGGCAAAATTTGTAAAAATTTGCAAATTATCTCTTCGCAAGATCAAGTTCGGAAAATTTTGCGAAAAAAAATTAAATTTGCGAAAATTGGCAAACTATCGCCCGAGTTCGTTGCGGTCGAGCTCTGCTTAATTCTCCTAATCATTTCTCCGAGAATGCTTCATTCATTTGAAAATTGTTTAAATTAGGCCTTGTAAACGATATGTGTGGTAAAATCACCATTCAAGGCCAACTACTAACCATTAGGGACAAAGATATTCAGACCTCTTTGCAAATACTTGTAAAATTATTGCATTATTCTACAAAATTTGTAAAATTCATTATAAATAATTGCAAATTTGACCTTAAGCTTAAACTAAGGAGTTTCATATAGTTCACTTGGCCTTAACTCAGCCGATATGAAATTTGATATAAAAATAAAACTACAGTCATTCATTTAAAAATTGGTGGATAAAGTTTGATTGAATTATAAACTATGATGCACAAACATTGTTTCATACACAAACAAACATTTTTTGATATATTTGACAATAGGGTAGACTGTTGGCTGTTTTTGCTATAATTGTTCCATTGGTTTCTTGGGGATTTATTTCTTTCTGTAATAATACGCATAGAATCAAATTTGTTGTTATTAAAAGGTAAGTTCATTTCGGAGAATAAAAAAATATGAAGATAAATCATTAGCCGTTTAACATGGGCTATGAAGAGCAGAATTTCCTCAACAATTGATGCACAAAAGAACAAAATAATACTAACAAAGAATATTAAACAGAGTTAAGAAGAAAATTATGATGCTGCGTGTTCTAAAAAATATTTAAAAAGGGACAAATATAATTAGAATAACCAGACTAGCCAATAATTACATTTGAGCTAACTAATTATAACTTCAAATTTCGCTATTGCTGCTATTAAGGAGCACTTTACCAGGGACTGTTTTGTATTGGTGATGTACTCACAAAGAGTTTTTGTTTATTAAGTGTGCAAAATCATCAACTTTCTCAAAAAATTAGGGTTGCTTTTTGATTATCAGTGATCTTCAGTGCCTGAAAGAATGAAAATTTCCACGCGACGTTTTCTGTTTTAACGGTTTGAAAGAGTAAAACAATAGTTCTTAATAAGTACCCGTCATTTTTTAACTGTTGGTGGATCTTAACTTTTACAGGGCAACTTCTACAGGGCACAAACAGGGCAGCACTGTAATTGAGCAAAAATGAACTGATTGAACAAAAAAAAATGTCCTAAAGATATTTGAAGAAAAATTTTATTGGGTCCTGTGAATCCATTGCATAGATCAACAGTAGCCGTCATTTCACTGAAAATGAAACAACTAAACTTTTCTAATCTACGGAGAAAATGGTTTTATCAGTTTTTGTTTGTGTAACCTGATAAGTAATAAGCTGAAAGATTTATTCTGTGCTGTATGTTGTTTTGATTTTGCAATGATTCTCTGATTCTTACTAAAAGCAGTTGGCTCTAAGTGTTTCTTGTAACTTTTAATAAGTTTTGTATTAACTCTCAATATAAAATGTTCAAAAAATTTTGAAAACTAAAAAAATTATTCAAATTATTTTTTAGCGATGTCGTTAGGGGGTGTGCAAACGAGACTTAGTCTGCCTATTTTCAATTTGATTGGTTTAAGATTAATTGGATTATTTTGGCGGTCTGTCAAATACATTGTTTCCTGTGTTGTTGAATTCAATTATTTGTTATCTTGTTATCAGCAGCGATATGAGCTATCAGCTCTTAGCTTCCTCATAACAACATTATATTAAATGACTGACTTCACATGAAGTATTTTTTAATTCTTTCTATGTGGTTACTCATTTCAATTGAACTCAGAACACTACTAAACTACTTAATAACAATTTCTAGTTTTTCTCTCAGGCTGTTTTTTTAAAAGTCAATGAACAACAAATTTGATGCTCTCCTTCCGGAAAATGTTAACTTCTGGAGACAATTTGTCTCTAAATTTCTTCTATAATAGCAATGTGTCAACTGTTCGGAGAAGTTATTCAGGATTTTCATAAATATAAACAGTCTTATCAAGTTCCCCTCGAAAAATTGTTGTTTTTCTATGAATTCCTATGATATAAGCTTATTCGCTTGCAATATTGATCTTACCAAATATCAATGGTAAAGCTCCAAAAACATTTCGAAGGCTTGTTTTTAACCAAAAATTGATTTAAAAACTGAATTACGTTGATTGCCATGAGCTCCAAGACAGGAAATAATTCATTTCTTCTTTGTTATTAGGTTATCTTCTCTGAGAATTCAAAAAAGAACATTGGGACGCTTCACGATACTGTTTATCTTCACGATTTGCACCAGTTGTCAACCAAATAATGGTCATTAGGACAATTATAACAAATTTTGAACCCTGGTTTTGAATCCGTTGACTTTGTTTATAGTGGATTCAATCAGTATGCAACCCTCCTAATGTTTTATGGATCCAATAAGAACGGAATATACTCAGCTTGTTTTCATTTTGACACTTTTAAAAAAATTCACTTACATTTACAGCGTACAAATATTTTAGAAAAAAATTCGGTATAAGAAAATATTAGTGTTTTGTATGTGAATGTTTAAAATTTCCGTTTACAGAAATCAATCAGAGATATAAATTCATTCTAATCATAGTAACTAAGCAGTATATCATACATCTTTCGCCAAAAAAAATTGTTGATGAAAACAACGACAACATAATTTGAACATAAAGTGTCTATCAATACGCATGTTTGTCTGTGCTTGTGTAATATTTGTTTGTGCTTGTGCGAGTTTGCGTGTGTTTGTGGTGTATGCGATAAATATCCATTTTTCATTAATTTGAGTTGTGATGGATAACCTTATCAACTGGAGCGAGTATTCATCACTCCACGGCGTTCGCCACTTTGTTCACGCCGGGTGCCGAAGTTTCACGTTTCGGCTTGTCTGGTCGATAATATTTCTATCATTTCTATTCTTATGTATTTACCTTCAAATCACCCTTGTGTACGAGATAGTGGCTGCCAAACCCACGGTGGTAGAGGAGTTACACGAGAGGTCTGAGTCATTGAACTTCCCGAATGTCGTCATATGCGATTTGAATCAAGGGAAATAGCCAACAACCTCTCATGTCTTAAACAATAAACCTTCAAGATGAAAAACTGAGGGTTCTTAAAAGTCTATAATGGTCTGGTACACCCCATCAGTGTGCGTGTTTGTTCCCGGAATTAAGTCTGGCCAGATTTCGATACTAAGCCAGCACATTGCAGTAATAAATGCTAAATCGCAGTAATTGAAGATCGAGAATTTATTATTGAGAATTTATTGGAATGTGTTTAATTTTTCATATGCACAGCTTATCTTTTGTACGGCCTCGTCCCGGTTCCAGGTGTCAACGCTGAATATCTTTTAAAAAGGGTAAGATTAGCGTTGCAAGCTGTAACCGTAGAAACACCTTTCTAGTTCACTTTTAAAACCTTCCAAGGTCACAAAAAGTTGAGTTAGAGTTGAGTCACACTTGAAAACTTTGGCTCCGTGGTTCTTGCACTATATGGTACTTTCTACCACAAACATAAAAGAAGCAGCTACTGGAGAACCAACTGCCACTTAAAACAAACAGCAAACTTGGTGAATAAATACTGAATCACCAAATGGTGTGTTATTTTCATCCCGCAACGTCAGATGTCGTCAACCATCTGACGTGGCGCAGATGGTTCTCTCTCGAAACGAAGTGGAGAGAGAGAAATCTCTGAATTGAAAAAACAGAACACACTGAGAATCCTGAAAATCAGTTGGCAGAAAAACTGTTAAAAAATAGCCAAATTTTTGACTTGTAAAACTCTACTTACTTCCGCACATTCTCCTCACAAACAAACTCTCAGACTAAACTTTAGTTTTTTTTTCTAAAATCTAATCCGACCGTCCTGAAACTAAACTGGTAAGCCAAACTTAGTATAGCTCATAAGTTCCAGCTATCCCCGCTGATTTGAGAACGAAGAGCCTTTTATAGATGTTCAATATTGTAGCTTTATATTTTAAATATTATTAGATTGGAACGGGTTTTCTAACTGTATACATAACTTGGTGAATTAATAACTTATTTAACCACATTAGTAATTTAACTGAGACTTATACGCACTAATCGGTAAACCAAGAGCGATAACACAGCGATTGGTTTACTTTATCATTTTCGAGGTTGTGGACAATTCGGATATATTCTGGATACAGCCCCGATTTTGATAACTGGTGCGACCAGAGGAAAGAATCACGCCTGATATTTTGGCTACTGGAGAACCAACTGCCACTTAAAACAAACAGCAAACTTGGTGAATAAATACTGAATCACCAAATGGTGTGTTATTTTCATCCCGCAACGTCAGATGTCGTCAACCATCTGACGTGGCGCAGATGGTTCTCTCTCGAAACGAAGTGGAGAGAGAGAAATCTCTGAATTGAAAAAACATAACACACCGAGAATCCTGAAAATCAGTTGGCAGAAAAACTGTTAAAAAATAGCCAAATTTTTTACTTGTAAAACTCTACTTACTTCCGCACATTCTCCTCACAAACAAACTCTCAGACTAAACTTTAGTTTTTTTTCTAAAATCTAATCCGACCGTCCTGAAACTAAACTGGTAAGCCAAACTTAGTATAGCTCATAAGTTCCAGCTATCCCCGCTGATTTGAGAACGAAGAGCCTTTTATAGATGTTCAATATTGTAGCTTTATATTTTAAATATTATTAGATTGGAACGGGTTTTCTAACTGTATACATAACTTGGTGAATTAATAACTTATTTAACCACATTAGTAATTTAACTGAGACTTATACGCACTAATCGGTAAACCAAGAGCGATAACACAGCGATTGGTTTACTTTATCATTTTCGAGGTTGTGGACAATTCGGATATATTCTGGATACAGCCCCGATTTTGATAACTGGTGCGACCAGAGGAAAGAATCACGCCTGATATTTTGTTTTTAATTATCTGATAATTCGGTTTTAACAAATAGCACGCGCGTATACCGTAATTGCACCGCTTTTATTGAAATCAACTGATAGCAGAAACGAAAAGAATAAATTATCAGTCCAACCCAATCAGGCAAAAGTTTCTTTACTCTGTTAACACTATTTTTACCCAGGTGGGATATTTCTAATAGAGAAGTTAGTTGTTTTAATCGATTCTAACCAAACTTAGATATTGTTAACTCTCTTCTAGATTTATAAACCTTGTCGCTTTTTCATTTTAAGTTTACTATTCTAGCACCTCTCATCTTTTATAGGTGAAAACACTCTATCGTAATCTTTATTCGTTATATCATAACGTTAAGGCAACCTTTTTCTGATCAACTGTATCTAACAACGCATAAAGGCCAAAGGCCCCTCTCAATGGCCCGGCAAATCTAGCTCGATCTTTTTTAGCAGGTATTTTGTCTGAGTCGATTTTCGACTCAGATTGGTCACCGATACGTTTTCGAAACATAAAAATATTAAGCCTAAAAAGAGCGCAATCGATTTAGTATATTAGTAGGCTCAACGAAAATTATGTTTAACGAACTTTTTCCGAGCTTTCTATGCCAAATAGAACGTATTTTGTGTGCATTTAATCTTTTTGTAAGGCTTACATGGTTAAGAGATTATGACGTAATAAAGTTTCTCGCTGGATAGATTCTCGCTTTATTTAAATAGCTCTTTAAATAGACTGCTCATTTAGTTTACTCGGTAACATCCTCCGGCCCGGAAGAAAATGTTGGGAGGATCGGTACAAGCTTAACGAGTGGGCGGGCGAGCGATCCGGATGACGTGCGTAAGACGGCGGAGCGGGCGACGCTGTCGGAGCCGTACCGAAGTTCCTCAATCCGAGCGGTTGGATAGTAACCCCTAGGGTTGCTTTCTTCAACGATCCAAACTAAATCACCGACCTTGAGGTGCTGCTCGGCCGGCGTCTGCCACTTAGATCTACGGTTCAACGCAGGTACATACTCCTTGAGCCAACGTGCCCAAATTGCATTGGCGTAAGACTGTGCACGGGCGTACCGCTTACGATGATCGAACTCGTCGACGCCAACGATAGACGGAATTCGGGTTGCTTGGTTACCGAGTAGAAAATGGTTAGGTGTTATTGCGCCTAGGTCGGACGGGTCGGCGCTTACGGGCGTTAAGGGACGTGAGTTTAGTGCGTATTCGACCAGACAAAAAGTAGTGTTCAACACCTCATCTGTGAGGCGACGCGTACCGAGGATAGTGTACAGTACTCTTTTAAAACTTCGAACTAGCCTCTCCCAGATGCCACCTTGGTGTGGCGCACTGGGTGGATTGAACCTCCACTTAATGCCCTTATGTGCAAGTTCGGTGGCAATGTTAAGCGTATTCCATTTTTCCACACATTCACGGAGCTCTTTCTCCGCTCCAATGAAGTTCGTACCATTATCCGACCAAATCATAGCAGGAGTACCCCGACGGGAGACGAACCGCTCCACTCCCATTACACAAGAACTAGTGTCCATGGACGGGACAACTTCAACATGGACAGCACGAGTAGTGAGACAAGTGAAGAGAAATCCCCACCTCTTCTCGGTAGTCCGACGAACTGTGACGTAGAATGGGCCGAAGTAATCAACCCCGGTGTTGGTAAAGGGAGGAGACTGGTATGCCAGTCTCTCCTTTGGGAGGTCTGCCATGATAGGTTGAATGGTTGCTGCACGGAACTTTCTACACAACACGCAGTTTGATTTGATGGAACGCAGTGTGGAACGTAGTTTTAGGATGGCATAACGTTCCTGTACCTTTGACCTTAAGTAATCAATGCCCTGATGATGGTTCTTCAAATGAGTATGCCGCAGAAACAGTTTAACAAAAGTATGACGTGCATCCAGCACGATAGGATGCTTAGTGTCAAAGTCAATTTCCACTAGCCGTCGGAGTCGACCAGAAGAACGGATGAGACCATGAGGCCCAATAAACGGAGTAAACTGAGCAATGCGGCTGCTCTTCTTAAAAGATTTGTTTTCAAGAAGATCCTTTCTTTCAGTACTAAAGGACTCTTCCTGAACCAAGTACTGGAGATGACGCTCGGCTTCGTCAAGCTCAACAGGATCGGCTATGCTGCCGTCTACGGTACGGTAACTTTCATGAGATGGTAAAAGACGGAGCACATATGCGGTGACACGCAGTAATTTTTGATAAGAACTGAACTTATCAAACGGGATTAGATTGATACTTTGTTCCTTAGGGGGCTTGGTTACGGATGCGGCTAAAGATGAGATGGAGTCATCATCTTGTTCCTTGGTTACAACGCCGAGTTTGATGTTATCAACGACGTCAGTATTTGGCACAAAAGGGAATTGCTTAGTTCTCAAGAAGTCAGGACCCCTCACCCAGCTACTTGATTGCAAAACTTCAGCGGACATGCCACGCGTGCCAGCATCTGCCGGATTATCACAAGTGGCGACGTGGTTCCATTGGTCAACGCTGGTGTTCTCCAGGATTTCACTAACACGATTTGCAATGAAGATGGGGTGTTTGTTTGTTGAGTTTATCCACTGCAAGACGATGGTACTATCTGTCCACATAAAGACTTTATCCACAGTAACCGTTAATGCTCGACAGATTTCCCTTTTTAAACGGGCAGCGAGGAGAGCGGCTTGTAATTCCAACTTAGGAACTGTCATTACCTTCATAGGTGCCACACGGGCCTTGCCCAAGACAAACGCCAGCTCTGTTTTAATCTCCCCGGAGGTGCAAGTTACTTGAGCCCTGAGAAAACCTACTGCACTGAATACGTCTTGCGAGCTATCACCAAACATGTGGAGTTCAAGATGTTGGAATGGTCCTGAAAAGTAACTTCTCGGTATAGTGATCTCAGCTAACCGCGGCAGTTCAACACACCAGGCAAGGAATCTGTCAACTGTGTCTTTAGGTAACTCGTCATCCCAACTTTGTCCATTGGCACGCCAAATGTCTTTCAAGATTAGCCGAGCACCAACAGTGAACGGTGCGACAAGACCAATTGGGTCGTAGACCTTTGACACAAGACTTAGGACCAAGCGCTGTGTTAAACTTTTCGTGATGGTGCTGTTAGTACCCCTGCTCACAACCAGAGTATCGTTGTTGTGATCCCACTTAAGCCCAAGCACGTGCATTGATTCCTCCTTGGATGAAACGATGACCTTCGGTTCAGTGGATTGAGAAGATCCATCAATTCGGTCAGCCAGATCTGGTACATTGCTTACAAACTTAGTAAGCTTGAACCCACCTAGATGGAGAAGATGTACCAATTCCTTCGACCTAATGAGGGCCCTCTCGGGGGATTCCACTGAGTCCAAGTAATCGTCCATGTAGAAGTTCTCAAGGACGGCTTTCGCAGCTTCTGGGTACTCCTTAGCATTATCGCGTGCCGTGCGCTGAAGTGCGTAGTTGGCGCAGGTGGGTGAATCTTTTGCCCCAAAGATGTGGCGCGTATACTGGTGTACCACAACGTTTGATGTGGGGTCCTCCCGCCACAAAAAGCGCAATGATGGTTGATCACATGGCAACACTCCAACTTGGAGGAACATTCCCTCGATGTCGGCGGATACGGCAAATGGATGTTGTCTGAACCGTAGGAGTACATAGATTAGGTTTTGTAGTAGGTCAGGTCCGGTAAGTAATGACTTATTAAGAGATGCGCCATGGAATTTTGCTGCTCCGTTTAGTACCCTACGAACCTTACCCGGCTTGTTCGGGTTAACAACCGGATGGTGTGGTAGGTACCACTCTCGTTCCGAGCGACTTTCCACCTTATGAGCATCTTTGACCTTTACTACGTAGCCTTTGTCTAAGTCCTCTTTGATGGTATTCGAGTATTTTTCCCTTAATGTCTGATCTTTCGTTAGCCGCTTTTCCAAAGACTTTAATTGAACAAGTGCTGAGAAATAATTGTTGGGCAGTTCGATGTTATCTTCAGCCCATAGCATTCCGACATCGTACCTTTTTCCATTATGCACGGTGGTGTTTTCAAGAATTTCATGCGCACGTGCATCCGATGCGGATCGTGGGTCTACTTGCTTAAGTGCGCCGTACGACTCCATGTCGTACCAAGATTTTACCTGACTAGCGAGTTCAAAATCCTGCTCCAAATTAGCTTTGAAACAAGTCGAGACTAAACCTGAAGACGACGGTAGAGGGCCGCTTAGAACCCAACCTATGGGCAAGCGAACAGCGAAGGGCGAGGACTTCTCGTCGGCAGCGAAGTACTCTAACGGGCGGATGGCATGATACACATCCTGTCCAAGTATCATCTCGATGTTTCCATAGCAATATGTAACTGGGTCTAGAACTGCTAGGTGCGGGTATGTTTCCTGAAGTGCTTTAATGTTAATGACATCGGCGCCTACATTCAAATTTTCCTTTACGTAAGGGCTGACTTTAAATGGTTCAAATGCTTGGTTGTCGCGTGGTGTTACAATTAGTTCAACTAACTCCGTGTCTACGACCTCTTCGGTATTTATACCCTTGACTGTTAGTTTCAATGCTGTACCGTGCAAACCAAGTCTATTTGCAAGATCATTGGACACCCAAGAGTTACTGCAAGCGGTATCGCACAAAACTAAAGCCGTGGTATCTTTACCGGTAGAGCTCTTTAACTGTAATTCAGTCACCTGAAGGAGGCCTTTCACATTACTCACAGATGACAAAGTGGTGGTCTTGCTCGATGATTGGACACTAGGGAGTTTACTTTGATTTGTGCCAGCATTAGAATTACTGTTGTTGTTGTTTGGAGGTAATTTTGGTGGATAAACCCTCTCAGCTCCATGGAGAAGAGTATTATGGGAGCTGTTGCAACCGTCCTTTCTACATTTCCTGGGGTTTGGGCATTGCCTGAACATATGCTTTTCTCTCAAACATGAGAAACACAGTTTTGCTTCAGCCACTACCTTTGCTCGCTGAGTGGGAGACTTTTCTTTAAATACCCTACACTCCCAGATGCGGTGGATACCTTTACAAACAATGCAGCGAGGGGTTGCAGGCGTTGCCGATGTTGAGACTGGTCTCTGAGTGCCCTTAGTTTGTGTGTTAGCAGCAAAAGTTTTTGAGGCTACTTTGGTCTTTACTACTGAGTTGGTGTTATCCTCAGTTCTTGCCTTCGATGAAGTTTGTTTCATTAAATCATGTGCCTCGGCCTTCTCCTTCAACCAATCGTTGAAGTCAAGGAGTGTTGGCTTAACCCAATGTTTCTTCACTGTGAAGAGTGACCAAGACTCTTTCAGATTGGGCGGCAATTTTTGCACAGCCGTATTGAGAAGTGAGGCGCTCTTAAGGTCTGCGTCATATGAAAGTGATTTAAAGACCCCAACAAGACTTGAAATTGTTGCAGAATAGTTTATGATGTTATCACTATTGTGCATCTTTAGTGGTGGAAAAGAGCTGAGTTTTTCTAAGTGTGCACTGACTACTGCCTGTGGTTGGCCAAATTTACGTTCGAGTGTCTTAAGTGCGTCCTTGTACATTACACCGCAGTATGCGAACTCAGCGATGGCGGTTTTAGCTTTTCCAGTTACAAGAGTTTTTAAGTATGTTAACTTGACGTCATCAGTCAAGGACTGTGCGTCTATGGCGCTTTTAAATTGCCCGAACCATTCGTGCCACTGCAGGGGATCACCATTGTATTGTGCCAACTTCCACTCGGGCAGTGGATCGTTCTTCTTACAAGTAACTGCGTCCGCCAACTGCTTTATCAAATCCGCAGAGTCCAAAGAAGGAGCCGAAGGTGTGGGATGCGGCGGGCCACCCCAACACAACGGGTTCGGAACGGTAGCTCCATACGTTGGCGGAATGATCGGAGTGACAAAGGTGGGGGCGGTACCTGCGAAAGAACTAAATGGATTCGCTTGCATGAAGTCTGATGTTACGTAATTTTGAGCGCCTGCTGCTGCTTGTACATGAGGGGAGCGGTGCGATGTAGATATTTGAGGGTTGATTAACGGGGCCGGTTGTACGGTGTATGAATTTGCAGATGTACGTACAAGTGGTACTGCATTAGGTGGGACTGCTGCCGGAAAACGCCAGACATTTGGATCTGGAGGAGCAGGAGGTGCATGGGTTATGGGTACAAAGTTTTGGGGCTGAAAAGTCTTTTGTGGAGGTGGTGGATGAATTAATTGAGGCACGAAATTGTTTGCCGGGGAAATGAATGGTGCAGGCGGAGAATGGGGTAACAGATTGGCATTATTCGCCACGGGGTTAGTGGCTTGTAGTGGGAGTGCTTGTGGCGGCGAAGGAGGAAAGCGGAATGCTGGTGGGATTAACGGAAAATGCGGTGGTGCGGGGTTTAGGACGGGGGATGGAGGGGCTGGTACATTTATGTGTGTCTGTTGCGGATTAAGTGCTAGCGGAGCATTAACAAATGTGTTTAAAGGTAGTGAACGCGAAGGGCTGACTAAATTCAACTGTCCCGGCATGCTCGACCTGCGAGGGAATTGATGATCTAACTGTAAACCATCGAAGTGCATTGTTGCTTGAGACAGTTGTCGGGCTGTGTTTTGGGCGTTTAGTTGAGTTGGCATACCAAAGTTTATTGGTGGTGATGGAGGCGTATATTGAGGATGTCGCTGCTCTTGCATGATGTTGTTTGCAACATGTGCATCGTTGGTTACATTGGTTCTAGTACTTGGTTCTTGCGGCTCATGGACAGGGAGGTTGATGTTAGCCTCAACTTGACCATGAGTATTGAGATTAGAGTGTGACTTTGGAAGTTGAGCTGAAGAAGGTCGTTGGACAATTGCTTGGTTGGATTGGGCGATGGAACCAGAAAAGTGCAAACTCGGTTCGTTTGCAACATCTGCCATGTTCCCGGCCGGTGACGAATTAACCCAATCTTGAACAAGTTTCTTGCTCTTAACTGAACTTCTTTCGGTAAAGAGCCCACTCATTTCGCTTGTATCAGACCCGTCTGTTGCTGATTTTGTCATCAACTCAATTTCCTCAAGGGCTGCAGCAGCTACTTCCTTGCGATGATCCTCCTCAAGCTGCTCAATTTCTAATTCCCGCAATTTCGTTTGTTTTTCAATTTCAAGACGTTGTCTAGCAATGCGAAGCTTTGCCTCATGTTGTTTCTCAAGTTCCTCCCTTTTTAGTCTTGATAATTCTAGGTCTCGTTGACGCTGACTTGATCTTTTTGAGGAAGTCATGTGTGAACCTGATCTTGAATGGTGAGAGGTATACTGCTCTGCTGTCTCTTTGTCTTGGACCGAATTGATATACCCTCGAGCAGCAGCAGTGAACTCATCAGTTTTCTTTGTTACAGTCTCTAACCATTTTTCAAGGTTCTTACAGGCAGCATCTGGATCTTCAGTCTTTTGTGCCAGATCAAAGAGCTCTTCATTCTTATCAACTACTCTAGTAAAAGCATCCTTGCACTTAACAATCAGACGTTCGATCTTAACTTTCCTGTCTTGCTTATCAACAGCATTGTTAATTTCACCATAGATGTTATAAAGTTCAGCCTCTAATTTTGCCCTCGCACTATAAAGTTTGTTGAATTTGTCCTGCAAAGTTGTCATGGTCTTATCAAAACAGGAGCCACAAGTTTAATTTAGTACTACTATAAAGTACACAGACATGCAACAGCACAACACAAATGGGTTATACCGAACCCTAGTGTGACGGTTTGCCTAGCAAACCGCAAAGGAGCAAAGATGTTCGTCGAGTACAATAGTACCCGGCGAAAGAAAGAAAGAACGGTGCGCAGGAAGCGCGAAAAGGGGCAGAACGGGAGACGGGACGGACGAGACAGAGGTGGATTTGGAAGAAAAGCCGAGGGTGGTTTTGGAGGAGGTGGCTTCGGAGGAAATGACGAGAGTGAAGGCGGATTCGGGGGAAACCGAGGTGGATTTGGAGGAAAATCTGAAGGTGGCGCAGCTCGGGAGCAGAGGGAAGAATGGACGTGCTCTTGTGGATCGACCAACTTTATGGATCGTACCTCATGCAGAAAATGCAGAGAGAGTCGACCTGAGGGTGCAGGCGCTAGTTCAGCCGGGGGATTTGGCGGTGGAGCTGATGGTGGTGGAAATCGCGGGAGACCTGGAGATTGGAACTGTTCCTGCGGTTTCAAGAATTTCGCCAATCGTAATACATGCAAGGAATGTCAGGCCGAAAAACGAAAAGGGGGCAGAACGGGAGACGGGACGGACGGGAAGAGACGCCGAACGATTAACGCACGACGCAACGGGGAACCGGACGGACAAATGGGAGCGTCGGGCGAAAAGCGCGCGATGAAGCGGGAAAATGGCACGGGCGGGGCGGAAACGTCGGGCGGATGGCGCGCGACGAAACGGGAAAACGGCACGGGCGGGGCGGAAAAGTCGGGCGGATGGCGCGCGACGAAACGGGAAAACGGCACGGGCGGGGCGGAAAAGTCGGGCGGATGGCGCGCGACGAAACGGGAAAACGGCACGGGCGGGGCGGAAAAGGCGGGCGGATGGCGCGCGACGAAACGGGAAAACTGGCACGGGCGGGGCGGAAACGTCGGGCGGATGGCGCGCGACGAAACGGGAAAACTGGCACGGGCGGGGCGGAAACGTCGGGCGGATGGCGCGCGACGAAACGGGAAAACTGGCACGGGCGGGGCGGAAACCCCAAGCGAGGAGGCGGGAAGATCGATGCTAACAGACCACAGCAACAACTCAACCAAACAAGCTAGCCGTAACTCCAGAATAAACTTAAGTCACACCCTAGAAAGAAGGAGACGAGCTACTGCCAGGTACACTAGCACAAATCATTATGGGGCTTTAACAACGGCATCAAAACATTAAACATGAAACAATTTACGGCAACAGTGTAGTATAACCAAAAGTCGAAAAGGTCGGGAACTTTACTAGCCGTAACTCCAGAACAAACTTAAGTCACACCCTAGCAAACCACCCTACCCAGACAACAAAAGTGCATACTATAAATTAATAAAGGTACAACAAATTGCTAGCAAACAAGTGTGGTGAAAGTCACGAAACAAACCAGCCGTAACTCCAGAATGAACTTAAGTCACACCCTAGCAAGGAATGAGACTACACAACAGACCAGCATACTAGCAGAGAAATTTTACTACAGCAGAAACTCAACATACTACATCATACAACAGATAAACGGGGGATAGAAGGAAACAAAGTGACAAGGAAACAAAAGAACGGAAGCGGAAACTGAAACCAGATAACCTGCGAAAAACGGATGGTAGTGAAAAACTCGAAGAATGGGGAGAGCGAAACGTTTAGTAAAGCGCTATCGGAGAGAACCAACCACAAACTAACCCGTAACTCGTGAGTTAACTAAGTCACACCGCCAGTCAGCGGGTAGACTCCCACAACAGCGCAAGACTAAGTGACATTCAGGTTATCAAAGGCTTGTGTGAGTTCCGCCTCCTCGAACGCATGACGGGTGCGAAGCGTTTTACGACGGCGCTTTGAAAGTTTCTTCGGTCGCGAGCGTGTTATCAAGGACCGGAGGTTGTTCTTATGAGCTAAGACTATAGTGAGTGTTTTCAGCTCAAGCGCAGGCCTTTGGTGTAATGCTCTGTACTCTTTAAGTAAACTAAGATCTTTCTGTTTACGTTTAGACACAATGTCTTTCACTAAATGGATGGTAACTAGAGTACTACGCTTGAGCTGATTGTAAATATCAGGAGTTCCCTCTCTGGTGCAATACACTATAGCTTCTATGCGCTCCTGATACTTTTCAAGCACTTCAATAAGCTGCGAAGGTGTTAAAGGCTTATTGTTGTTACTTCGATGACGTGAAAGCGAATTGTTCACTACATCATGCCATATAACTAGGCGCTTCTTATCATGAAAGAAATGACTCAACTGGAACTGCGCTGTTTTTCTGACTTTCAAAGCGTTAGGGTTGAAACTTAAACCCGGTAATGCGTAAACGTTACGTTTGTAACGATTTTGTGTTACTTGAGGCGCAGTTTTTATGGCGTGATGAAGTGAACTAGCAGCTAATATGAAAACCATATAATGTTTTTACAGCATAAATGATTTGAGCTTTGCTCAAACTCCGAGCCTTGATGTTAAAGGCACGATTTTCACGAGTTACCAAGAATAAGCGCTTATTGTGAAAAAAATCAGTTATCTGATTTTTTTGTGAAGTTTGAAAAACTTGGCCAAATTTGTTTTTAACAACGTTTTAATCTATCTTACTACTATATAAATATGCGAGAATGATCAGATTTTTTCAATTTTCCAAATTTGGTCAATTTTTTCAAACTTTCTTTTTGCTTCGCGTAAATTAAGACGTTGGTATCTTTCTTAAACCAAATTCGGCAAGATATAACGCAATAATACAATTATCACGTTTTTTCGCCGAAAATTTTCAAATTTGTTGTTTTTCAAATCAAAAAGTGTATGGGGGTGGGTTATCGGTGACCGTTATTCAAAAAAAAATCAGATTATAGGAAATGAAACCAAAAGTATAAGGGGGGTGTAGTTAGATTTGCCGGTTTCTGTTTTATTAATTTACTGCAAGCAAAGGATTTCAAAAGGTTTTGTCTAACAGTTTTTTTTGTCTTGCGGACAGCGTCATTAGTCCCAAACACCTCTCTGGATTGGCCGTTTCATCATCTTTTATCACCCTTGTTCTGGAAGTGTCCTTGTTGCCTCCTCCTTGTTGTCGCCTCCGACCTCCGGTAGCTATTTAGTCTCCGGGCAGATAAGTTCGTCATCTGTTAAACGCGGTTAAATAATGGGAAGCTTGTTGGTAAATTTTGCAATCTTCGAGCTGCAACGCAATTTGTCAAATGGATAGGAAAGCAGGGTTAAATGTACAAAAAATTAAAATGAAGTCACAAAACGCCACGAATTTTGGCGTGAGCTAACCAGAGATGTTGAAAATTTTATTGATTTAATTCCAAATTTAACCAGCAAAATGAAAATGAGGGAAAATGCGCAACAAGGGTAGACATGTGGCTCTGCGTCGTGATGGTAATACAAAGTGAAAGCAAGAAGTAGTTCTAATGAAGAATGAACCAGTGGTTGTAAGAGAGAACGATAAAAGGCGGGCGAGACATAAGAAGGAGGTTGTGGTATGATAATCACTTGGTGGTGTGCGGCACCAGAAATATAGGTGAAAACACTCTATCGTAATCTTTATTCGTTATATCATAACGTTAAGGCAACCTTTTTCTGATCAACTGTATCTAACAACGCATAAAGGCCAAAGGCCCCTCTCAATGGCCCGGCAAATCTAGCTCGATCTTTTTTAGCAGGTATTTTGTCTGAGTCGATTTTCGACTCAGATTGGTCACCGATACGTTTTCGAAACATAAAAATATTAAGCCTAAAAAGAGCGCAATCGATTTAGTATATTAGTAGGCTCAACGAAAATTATGTTTAACGAACTTTTTCCGAGCTTTCTATGCCAAATAGAACGTATTTTGTGTGCATTTAATCTTTTTGTAAGGCTTACATGGTTAAGAGATTATGACGTAATAAAGTTTCTCGCTGGATAGATTCTCGCTTTATTTAAATAGCTCTTTAAATAGACTGCTCATTTAGTTTACTCGGTAACATCTTTTGATAACTTAGGTTTTAACAAATGAATTAATGGACAATGTGCAAACCATAATCGTTGAACATCTGAATATCACAGTTACAACAAATAATAAAACGGGCAAAGTGACACGATTCATAACAAACAATAGCACTTTCCTAGCAATTTTCTACAAATTTGAGCCAACTTCCTTTGCGAATTTTTTTATCACGTACATTTGGAATAACCCTGAATTCTTCAATATACTAAACTTACTAAAGATTCCAAATAGTAATATTGAAATACCCTCATACAACACAATAGATATTACAAATATTAACCAAAACACTTCTGAATTATAATTAATAAATTAATTTATAATTAATTAATAAATATATATATATATAAATATTTATATATATAGAAAACTTTTAATAGTTAGCTGAATTAAAACGTGCTACAATTTTTTTCACCTTGTACTGTTAGCACTTCAAATTTATAGGTCTTCAGGCTTTCTAAGTAAGTCACAAGTTCGATAATTGTCCTCACGCATTGTTCATTGCACACCGAACATTATGATGCGATCCACTCAATGCAGTTCTCTAGTCCTATAGGCTAGAGGTCCCACTTTTGTTAGTAAGTTTAGCTGGGGCCTGAGTGGGTGAGGCTGCGGGTTCTCTTTTGAACCAACGCATAGGCCGAAGACGGGGATAGTCGAACATATATAGGTAACAAAGCCTGATTTCTCATAGAAAATAGCGCGTTCTAATTCAGCTATAACAATATAACCCAATACACATAAACCAAAAAAAAAATTATTACACAAACAAAATTTTAAAACAAAATTTACGGTCTTAACTTTAATCAAAAATGGCAAACGTAGTAGCATATCCCGACATAGCACTTGAAAAATTTACCGGTTTAGACCCATCAGAGGACGCACAAGACTTTATCAACCTTATAATAAGAAAAATACAATTCTCTCTCGGAACTAGACCAGCAGCTGACCCTGACCAAGCCGCAGTTTATGATGCTAGGCAGAGAGCACTTTTCGGTTCGGTTTTGCGAGGACCCGCCGCGCAGTGGTTTGAATCATTGAATCCAGCATTAGCGTGGAATGACATCCGAACGCAATTCATAGCAAGGTTTACAGATGAAAAGGATAAGTACAGAAAACGGATTGAAGTAGAAAACTTAAGGAGACAACCAGAAGAGCTAATCAAAAGTTACATACACAGATTAACCAAAACAATAAAAAAATGTTGGCCGGATCCCGATTTCAATGAAGCCTTCAGAGAGGGAAAAAGTATGGAATATTTTGTTAGAGGACTAACACCACCCGCTCTAAAACAGAAAGCACATCAATTTCTAATCGAAAATGTAGGTGCCACTTGGCAACAACTTAGAGATCATGTATCGACTAAAGATTTGAGTTTTGCAGTGAGCAGTGAATTTACTGGTACATCATCCAACAGCATGGATAACAAATTAGAAATTGAAGGTCTAAAAAATCAGATCAGGGAACTAACAAGTTTAATGAAAGACCACAAAATCAACGCAACATATAATAACAACAACCCCCGAATGAACCAAAATCAAACCAGATTTTGCAAATATTGTCGAAAGTCTGGTCACACAATTGCATACTGCTACAAACGCAAAGAAAATAAAGAACAAAACAAACAGCCTCCGCAAACCAGAGATAAGTTTACAGATAATTATCGTCAAAACCGAGGTAGATCACCAGGACAGCAAAGTCATTACCCGAACAATAACGATCGAAGAAGAGATAATTATCCAAGTGAAAACAACAGACAACACACTCCTAATTATAGGAATAACTCTCCTCATCCATCCAATTACACTTCATCAAACCGACATCGGTCAGGTAGTTACGACTCTCGAGATAGACAAAATCAGAGAGATTCATACAGGTCTGATAGAAATAGTAGCAGAGATAGACCAAACAGTGAGCAGAGATACAGAAATTATTCAAACGAACGAAGCAATGATTCAAATAGACAAGGTAACAGACCTAACAGTGGCTATAACTCACGAGATAATAGCCGAGAGCGAAGTCCTAAAGTGCACTTCATGAACAATAGCTCTAGTTCCTATTTCAGCGATGATGAAAACAATCATGCTAATTTAAACTAGACCAGTCTCCGTCACCCTCTGAAACTAATAACACTAATAAAATCATCAACAAACATATTTATATTAACTTATACCAACCCGTCGGAGACAAGAATAAAAATAACGGTCTAGAAACCCAGTTCCTTCTTGATACAGGTGCAACCAGTTCTATTATTAACTACTATACATACAGTGAATTATGCAAAACACAAAAATTAGATCTTGTCAAAATAAAAACTAACACTGTAGCCGTTAACGGAGAAAAACTAAAGCTCTTGGGATATATTACTTTCAATTCATCATTCGACATAGAAGGAAAATACAACGTGAAAATAAAAACATGGGTTTCAGCCAAAGACGGATGTAAGCCAAACATTTTGGGAATGGACTTTCTTGATAGCTCTACAAAATCAATTGATATTTCAACACCAAAAATTGAACTAAAAATTTATCCCGGCATTTTCATTTCACTTAGCAGATATCAAACTAAAAGTTACCCCTATGTTAGTCTCTACAAAACGGTTTTTATGGACATCCAACTTCATCTAGCTCCCCAAACAACTCGTGTCATCACCATAAAGCCCACTAACGAATTTTTCCGAAAAGGAACATCCTTTATTATTGGATCAGAGTTACAGAAAAAAGGTATTTGTACTTATAATGTAAGATGTTTCCAAAAGGAAAAGGAGTTACCTATAATGTTAAACAATCCGCAAAATAATAGGGTTGTCATTGCTAAAGGCCCAATAGGTCACACCTTAGAGGACATTAAGATTGAGCCAAAGAAAAACTTTACAGTTGTAGACAATCTTGCTTTTATAGACCATCTTTTGACTAGTGAGACCGATTGGAATCAAGTTTTTCATGTAAGTGAAAATTGTGTTTCTCCAATAATAAAACCTAACTCCGAAAAAACTATTTCAAATCACAAAACTAATAAACAGAAAAAAACTGAAAAACGTAAGCGTGAACAAGACTTTACTGACAATTACGAATTAGAAACTGATTTCAGTGACGATCTAAAAAATTTAAAACCCCACAGTGAAAGAGAGGATAGTTTGCGACCCATTGAGGTTAAACCAGAAATAATTGGCCGATTTTCAGATACAGACCAAACTTTCCTTAAAAAATCTGATTTTAGCCAATCAGACATCTCTGACCAAAAACTGTTACAGTTATTGGAAACACTAGTTCATAACAAAGACGTATACTCACAACATAAATATGATGTTGGAAAAATTAAACAAAAATTCAACGTAAAACTATTGCCCAACGTCACGTTGTCAAAACAAAGACCATCCAAAGTACCCCTTCATTATCAAGAAAAACTAGAAATTCTTTTGGATCAGTTGTGCAAAACAGGTATTATCCGTGAAATGGGAAACGAAAACGAAATGGGTTCCGAGTTCATTAACCCGATAATAATCCTCCCTAAAGGAAATACCATAATACTCGTAATTGACGCACGCTATCTAAATTCAATTACTGACCTCAGCAGATATTCATGGCCCCTAGAACCAATAGGAAGCCTATTGACTAAGCTCAAAGGGAACTACTTCACTACTAGTGATTTGTGTTCAGCTTACAATCAAGTCCCCCTCACCGAGGAGACAAAACAGTTAGTAAGTTTTGTAATTGGTTCAAAACAGTACACATTTGAAAGAGGTTTTTACGGCCTTTGTGGTCTTGCTAACTTCTTTAGCCGAATAATGACTATTCATTTTGCACCACTAATAAAACGAAAACAAGCCATAACTTACATTGACGACACTATCATGCAAGCTCAAACTGAAAACGAAATGTTTGAAATTATTGAAAACTACCATTTATTATTAAGAAAAGCAGGTTTAAAAGCGCAACCCGAAAAAACTAAGTTTTTTCTTAGAAAAGTTCAGTTCCTTGGCCACATTGTAGGCAAAGAAGGAATTCAACCAGTCAAGAAAAGGGTAGCAGATCTCAAAGCCTTGAAATCTCCAGAAAACAAACGTGATGTAATGAGAGTTCTAGGATGCTTAGGGTTCTACAGCATGTACATAAAAAACTTGCATGTAGACTGTAAACCATTCTACGACTTAACCAAAACCGAAACTAAGTTCGAATGGACAGCGGAACATGAAAAACTTTTCCAAAGTATAAAAGACCGCATTAGTGAGGACACCATACTAGCTATACCAGACACAAAACATCCTTTTCACGTTCACGTAGACGCCTCCTCAATTGGCGTTGGCTCTATCCTAGTACAGGAATTTCCTGAAGGGAAGAGAATAGTGTCATTTAATTCCAGAATTTACACTAAAGAAGAGCAGAAAATGAGTACCACCGCACGTGAACTATGTGGTGTAATTTCAGCACTTCAAACATACGAGCACTACATAATTGGCTCGCCATTTCCTGTTTATGTTTACACGGACCACAAACCACTAATGTACTTATGGGGAAGACGAGAGAAACTCTCCCATCGTTTTTTTAGATACCAATTAGTGATTTCACAGTTCCAAAACCTAAAAATCATTTGGACTGAAGGAAAGAATCTAGCTTTTCCCAACATTCTAAGTAGAAACGTAAAACTGAAAGATCTTGACAAACATCAACTAAAACACAAAAAAATACCAAAAGACATTTCATTCTACGACCAGAATGGAAACGAGGAAAAATACTTCGTTCTCCATGACAACGAAAAAGGCAATGCCGACGATTTTTACCCAATACTTAAAGAAACCAAAACAGGTCTGGCAAAGTATACATTCAAAAACGACCAATTGACACAAGAACGTTATAAACCAAGCAAAGCAACAATTTGTGGAGTAACAAATCTTGTCGACTACTTCTCACAAGGTTCTGCAATTAATCATTTTAAAAAATTAAACGATCAAAAACAAACAGCGACTCAAATTGAGACCAATGAATTGGAAAAAACTTCTAACAATTCCTTTTTAAACTCAGGAGAGGCTAATAGCGAAAAAAACTCTCCTTCAAATACAATTATTGAAGCAAATAATGAAAATTTTTGCCAAGTAATTGATGATCCAGACCATGAAATTCTTACTTTTGCTGAAATCTTTGCAGCACAAAATGCAGAAGAGGAACAAAATAAAACTTCCTTAACAAAACAATCACCATTCCCTGAAAAACTTGACGAAAAAATGGATGCTAAAGAATTGATCTTGAAACTAACTTCTTTTGCAAAAAATGTTGATCTAAACACTGAAGTCCTATGTGAAGAACAATTGAAAGACCCAGTATTACAACAAATACGCAAGTTTTTTCTAAGTCAAAACAAAGATCTGAAAACCATTGAAAATCGCCAATCGAAAGCTATAACAAACTATCTCAATAACTTTGAAAATTTATGCATAATTGGAAACCTACTCTGCATCAAAGAACAGACAGACGATCCTAACACTGAACTAATCAAAGTTTGTGTACCAATCTCCCTATTCATCAAAACATTTAATTTGGCCCACGACGATGTGTTAGCAGGACACATTGGTTTAGATAAAACTCTTGCAAACATAAGACGTTTTTTTCACTGGCCCGGAATGTACAAATGGGTTAAGCACCTCATAGCCAGCTGTCGTGACTGTCAAAAAAATAAACAAAAACGGAAAGATATATACGAAGCACCTTTAGAAAAATGGACCGACACAATACCATTTCCTTTTCACACGGTACACATTGATCATAAAGGACCTTTGAACCCACCGTCAAATGGAAAGCACCATTGTCTGGTGATTGTAGATTCATTTTCGAGATTTATTCAAGTTTACCCCGTCAGGTCTACGGACGCATTTGACACCATTAAAGCGTTTGAAAAATTCATCCTGTCTTTTGGGATACCTCAAAAATTAGTCTATGATAAAGGTTCAGCGTTTATGAATCAAAACTTCACTATTTGGATACACGAACTAGTAATCACTCCAGCCCCAAGAACCGCCTTCTCACCATGGACGAATGGAAAAGTTGAAATACAAAACAAACACTTAGGAGCACATTTTAGGATGTTTTTAGAACAAGCCGGAGGAAAATGGGATGAACTTGCCCCGAAGTTTGCTTTTGCTCACAACACAGTACCTAACTCAAGTACAGGAATTTCACCGTATGAAATTATCTTTGGTCAAAAACCTCAAATTCCACTCTCACTAAAATTAGGATTATTAAGAAATTCAAACCTCACATGCAATTCTGACTTCTGTAAAGATCTACCATTACATAGACACACACTGCAAAAATCTGACAACAAAGAAATTGACAAATTGTTGAAGCCAAAAATAGAATCTTCACTACTAAGCCGTGAAAACCAATTTAAACAAATTTACAATAGCACTTATAAACACAGCCTAGCTCACAACGCAAAGGCACATAAACATCGAAATAAACACAAATTGGGTAAACAACTAGAAATTGGACAAAAGGTTCTGATGGAAAACCACAGCATAGAATTAGGCAAATCAAAAAAACTCCAAGAGCTCAGGTCAGGCCCATATACGGTAGTAAAGAAAATTACAAACGTGAATTACGAAATAGAGCTTGATAACGACAAAAGGGTTAGAAAGGTTGCACATAGAAATCATCTTGTTGAATACTACCCGGCAGAAGAGACACTTCCAGATCTAACAGTTGAATATGGTATCAATAACGATTCCTTAGAAACCTTCTACGAAAACTTGAGGAGTTCCCAACTAAAAAAACTAAACACACTTGTCAACAGATATTCCTTTCAAATTCCTATGCAAACAGAATTCTGGCCTATCACCGACTTTGATCGAACCCCTGTTGATT
The DNA here is from genome assembly GCF_964194025.1 of Convolutriloba macropyga. Taxonomy (NCBI): domain Eukaryota; kingdom Metazoa; phylum Xenacoelomorpha; order Acoela; family Convolutidae; genus Convolutriloba; species Convolutriloba macropyga. Next base: position 74,898 of record NW_027452818.1, read on the forward strand.
TAGATAAAACACCAACAAATTTTGACTCAGGCTTCATAGAAGGAAGCTCCTCTGGCGCAGTAAATGAACATCTCACTAATAGGAAGATTGAAGTGATTAGGGAAAGAACAAGGAGTTCAACACCACATTCACATGGGCAAATCATACGCCAAACTAACCTAGAATTTAGTCCATTGCGTTCCAGTAACCCTCATAATAATACTATGCCTAATCCAAGTAACAATGCGGAAAATCGAAGAGTGTCAAACAGAAGAAAACAACAGACTAGCCGATATCAGGCTGGCTTCACTTAGTTTTATATGTTTCAGGTAACGGACAGACAAGTCCAACATTACTGGACCAAGTCACAAACCTTTATTTTTACCTATTTTTTTACTTCTTTTATAATTCACATTAGCCAAAGTTAGAGATAATCAGACATCTCTACGCAAAAAAAAAAATTTAAATAAATAAATAAATTCTAAAATAAAGTAAGCAAACTTAAAATGCTTAAAATTCCTAAAAATTTTATACTTATCTTAAAATTTATTTCTTTTATTTCCTGCCTTCCCTCACAGTTTGACCAAAAAATAGACGAGCTCAATGATGTGTCGCACAAGTTGCGAGTTATACATTATGATTGCTCTCAAATGAAAGAAAACAAAATGTACTTTTTAAACCAGGTAGCGCCATGTAGTATCAGCCCTGAAAACATTGACATGCGCAACGTTAGAGTAACTATTTATCAACGGTCTTATCGCACATTCGTAAAAGCTGTTATGTGTTCCGTTAGTGTGAATGTTTTAAAATATCACTGCGGTATGTTTTCTCATTCATCAATTGTCCATGACGCACCCTTAATTACCTATCATCTAATTGTCTCACCAGAACAATGCAAACAAGCGAACAGAACGCGAAAACTTACGGTTAACGACTTTCAAGATAAATTTGACATTGAAATTGAACTAAACAATAGGAAAATTTCATACAAAAACTATGGAGCCGACCTCGAGGACGATTCATCGACCTCATGCAACGATAGTGGCGATATAAGCCATTACTCTTTTGAAACTCTAATGCAGGAAATTTCGTTAGAAGTTAATGTTCAAGACAAGTCAGTCTACAACACCCAAGGGCAGAAACTGCCGTGTGCATTGCACGAAGGAGGATGTGATTCCACATCTTTAGATCCATTTGCATACTCTTGGGACATTCCCGAGAATTGTCTTGTTTTCAAAAAATTTACCCAGGATGCCAAAATGATAAAACATGACATTGAAGCCGGAAATCCTAAGTACTTTATTGTTAGCGACGAAAAATCAGAAGTTCCGTATACAGGTCCAGGAACCCATAAACCTGCCCAAATGGATATTAAGTTGCGAGTCTTAGACCAATCTGAAACATTGTGCGGTAAACCAGAACCTTTGTATAAAACTAATTTGGAGTCTCTTTTTGTTTCTTATTCAGGTGGCTTTAATATGAGGACTGGCAAACCTAATGATTTAAAAAGTGAACATAGTTATCACAAAGTTACGGTAGCATCCGGTACAGAACTGAGTTGGAACGGGTGCACTAGAAAGGTAAAAGATGACCCTCATCACTCTCCCTCACGTACACCCTGGGCCCATGTAGGTGAAGACGAGCTAGATTATGAGGTTCACTTAGCCGCTAAGCTGGATTACATTATTTATCACAACTATTTGAGGATCAAGCAATCCTGGCATAATGTTATTATGAATCAGTGCGAACTTGATAGAACTCAAAAACAAACGATTTTAATGTTAGCCCTTCAAAACAATAGGCTAGCTGGTTATATGCTAACAGGCAACCGGTCTATGTTTCTGGACACGGACGGTAGCATCGGTTGGCTATACCACTGCCCAAAGAAAAACTCGCCATTAAAAGTTCTCGAACGCTGCTACGATCGTATTCCTATTCATTATAATGATCGAACAATGTTCGTCGATCCTATTACTAGGCAAACATTTCCTTTTGCCAATGAAGTAAAATGCGTTGGAGGTTATAAAAATGCCTACCAACTTGACCTAGATAATGAAAAATCTTGGTACCATTTGATGCCTGCCCCTGTTCCATTCAAAACTCCTTTCTTGTTCTCACCGCTTTCAATTGGCCATATCATAAATTCAGTTGGCTATGAATCCCAACGCGCAGGTATCTATACTCCTAACCAATTAAAAGATTTTTGGGACAACATTCTGCACAGTTCCGCTTCCAAATCAGTACTTCAAAAAATTTCACATGAAGTTCTAAGTTCGAGGGAAATTGACTACAGTGAGAAAGATATCTATTCCTCAGCAATGGGAATAAATCGTCAAATTTATCTCGATTCCCTACTGTCCCCGAACTACTTCGTGACACAATTTACGGGAACATTTGGTATAATAACGTATTATCTGGAAAAACTTGGTATTTATTTTGCAGTTTTCCTATGCATAAAGTTCATACTTGACGTGATTACCACAATGATAAGAGCTTTCGAAATTCACAAAATGTCAAACAGAACCATAGGGTTTGGGAAAATTCTCTTAGGAGCAACATACAACTTATTTGTACTTTCTGTTTTCACTTCAATCTTTCCCGAAGGAAAACCTACACCATCCGCACCATCACGACAAAGAAGAGTAAGCTCAAACTATAATATCGATGAAGAAAACTATCATGAGTATAGTTCAACCCAACAAAATTACGCTCTAATTGAAACCAAAATAGATGAAAACAAAAAATTTTACCCTCCTGTTCCGCAAATAACGGGAAACGTTATTGCCCCTCCATAACTTAAAAAAAAATAAATAAATAAATAAATAAAATAATTAAAAACTTATATCTTTGTTTAGGTGATGACTTCCCTTCAATTATGAAACCATTGTTTATTCGACAACCAAATCAATTGTTCATTCGTTTTGAAGGATATACAGGACAGATAATATTTTCTCACCTGCCTTTGCTTCACAGTATTATTCATATTAGAGTAGCTTCATTTCATTTCAAAGATCTTTTAGATATAATTGTTTATCCCAGTAACCCTAATTATTTTAAGCTTTTAAGAGCGTTTATTGACTTTAGCATAACATTCATTGACATCGGAGTAGACTTTGACTACTACGCGGACAAGATCAATCCGATTTACGGATATTTATAAAAATTTATCTTTAGAATGATTTTATATGACAATTTAAGCCTATTTCAATTTTACATGTATATGACTATAGCCATTGTAACAACTGTTATAGTTATTAATTTCGTATTCTACGATATCGAATTTGTGTGCGTTTATACTTCCTTTTTAGATTTTGTTTTTATAATTTTATTAATCATAACACTAACATTTAAAACCAATTTTTTTCCGGAACCATATCATAGTATACTTGATTGCGTCTTAATAGTGATAGTCTCTCCAGTTTTATACAAGATTGCTTTATACCAAATATTTTTTGTAAAAAAATTTAGCTCAACTAATGCACTTCCTTTATAAGGGTCAATTGGTGTCAATAGTCGGCTTTTCCAGAACATTTTCTTCAGAAAATAATATATTGACCCCTCAACTAATAGTCGAGTTCGACTACTGGGACACTTGCGAGACAGGATTTATAACCCTGACACCAAACTCTAATCACTGGCATTTCTTTGTATTTCTCGCTAATCTAAATCCCACTTTTTGGCCGGACAACCTTGATGACTTATAATAGGTAACTAATTCCCAAAAATGTTCCTTCTGAACGGAAAATTAGTGGAGATTGTACGCTTCCAGCGCACTTTTGAATCATACCCCCTCCTAACTCCCTTCATAATAATCGACGTTCAAGAAATTGACTCCAATGATTCTTGGCAAATGTCAGTTTATCCAACATCACCATATTGGAATTACTTCTTCTTCATTATGGAGAACGCCCCATGTGTTCCAAAATCGCTAGACTCAGAATCCTTAATCCTAAATTAAAGATTGTTGATAAGAAATGATACTACCGTATCAGAATAAGTTAGTACAGATACAATTTTTTCAGAGATCTTTCACAAAAGTAGACAATAACACACTAGTACCTACGTTGATAATCCATTTTGAATATTTAGACTCCTGGGAAGACGGATACGTTACAGTCCTGCCAACTTCCCCCTTTTGGTACTTTTTTCTTACCTTGATAAAATCTGACCCTCTGTTTACTTCGATTCCTTTTTTCTCCTTTTGAACGCAAAAATGTATTTTTTTTAATAAAGAACGTTTAGTTAGAATCACGTATCTCCAGAAATCCTTCGATCTTATTTGCCCTGGCCTTCAAGATGTAGAACCATGTATCATTGTTTATTACGAAGATCAGGAAACAAGCCAAAAGGGAAACCTTAAAGTACGCCCCAACGACACGCAGTGGAAATTCTTCCTGTGCCTTGTCGATTTGAAGGACACTTTTCCAATTACTATCCACAGCCTTTTTTAAATAACACTTTAAAATTATGTCTGCTATTCTAAGTTATGTAAATAATTGGTTCTTTCCCAAATCCTCTCTTACTGACGAAAATGTTGTTGAATGCCCCATTTGTTACACATCCTGCAAGAAATTTAAGAAAATGCACGCAAATTCCAAAAATCAGCCCCCTCATTTTGCTTGCATCTCTTGTCGACAAAAGTTATTTGAATATTGGGACCACCCCAATTGCCCCGTTTGCAACCAGCCAAAAATAAATAAATAAATAAATAAATAAAATAATTAAAAACTTATATCTTTGTTTAGGTGATGACTTCCCTTCAATTATGAAACCATTGTTTATTCGACAACCAAATCAATTGTTCATTCGTTTTGAAGGATATACAGGACAGATAATATTTTCTCACCTGCCTCTGCTTCACAGTATTATTCATATTAGAGTAGCTTCATTTCATTTCAAAGATCTTTTAGATATAATTGTTTATCCCAGTAACCCTAATTATTTTAAGCTTTTAAGAGCGTTTATTGACTTTAGCATAACATTCATTGACATCGGAGTAGACTTTGACTACTACGCGGACAAGATCAATCCGATTTACGGATATTTATAAAAATTTATCTTTAGAATGATTTTATATGACAATTTAAGCCTATTTCAATTTTACATGTATATGACTATAGCCATTGTAACAACTGTTATAGTTATTAATTTCGTATTCTACGATATCGAATTTGTGTGCGTTTATACTTCCTTTTTAGATTTTGTTTTTATAACTTTATTAATCATAACACTAACATTTAAAACCAATTTTTTTCCGGAACCATATCATAGTATACTTGATTGCGTCTTAATAGTGATAGTCTCTCCAGTTTTATACAAGATTGCTTTATACCAAATATTTTTTGTAAAAAAATTTAGCTCAACTAATGCACTTCCTTTATAAGGGTCAATTGGTGTCAATAGTCGGCTTTTCCAGAACATTTTCTTCAGAAAATAATATATTGACCCCTCAACTAATAGTCGAGTTCGACTACTGGGACACTTGCGAGACAGGATTTATAACCCTGACACCAAACTCTAATCACTGGCATTTCTTTGTATTTCTCGCTAATCTAAATCCCACTTTTTGGCCGGACAACCTTGATGACTTATAATAGGTAACTAATTCCCAAAAATGTTCCTTCTGAACGGAAAATTAGTGGAGATTGTACGCTTCCAGCGCACTTTTGAATCATACCCCCTCCTAACTCCCTTCATAATAATCGACGTTCAAGAAATTGACTCCAATGATTCTTGGCAAATGTCAGTTTATCCAACATCACCATATTGGAATTACTTCTTCTTCATTATGGAGAACGCCCCATGTGTTCCAAAATCGCTAGACTCAGAATCCTTAATCCTAAATTAAAGATTGTTGATAAGAAATGATACTACCGTATCAGAATAAGTTAGTACAGATACAATTTTTTCAGAGATCTTTCACAAAAGTAGACAATAACACACTAGTACCTACGTTGATAATCCATTTTGAATATTTAGACTCCTGGGAAGACGGATACGTTACAGTCCTGCCAACTTCCCCCTTTTGGTACTTTTTTCTTACCTTGATAAAATCTGACCCTCTGTTTACTTCGATTCCTTTTTTCTCCTTTTGAACGCAAAAATGTATTTTTTTTAATAAAGAACGTTTAGTTAGAATCACGTATCTCCAGAAATCCTTCGATCTTATTTGCCCTGGCCTTCAAGATGTAGAACCATGTATCATTGTTTATTACGAAGATCAGGAAACAAGCCAAAAGGGAAACCTTAAAGTACGCCCCAACGACACGCAGTGGAAATTCTTCCTGTGCCTTGTCGATTTGAAGGACACTTTTCCAATTACTATCCACAGCCTTTTTTAAATAACACTTTAAAATTATGTCTGCTATTCTAAGTTATGTAAATAATTGGTTCTTTCCCAAATCCTCTCTTACTGACGAAAATGTTGTTGAATGCCCCATTTGTTACACATCCTGCAAGAAATTTAAGAAAATGCACGCAAATTCCAAAAATCAGCCCCCTCATTTTGCTTGCATCCCTTGTCGACAACAGTTATTTGAATATTGGGACCACCCCAATTGCCCCGTTTGCAACCAGCCAATATACACATCCAGTTATAGTTACTATTTCCGATGCGATCTTTGTGGACAAACCAAGAAGGAGGTAGCCGAAACTTACCTTAGCCATTTCAAGACCCACAAAGACCACATTTTTTGCACAGAATGTATCAAGACCCTCAAATCCTGTCCTGTGTGTAACTACCCGATTACCCCCGACAATCCTTGGAGTTAAACCCAACCTGGTAAGTAAAACATTCAAGCCATTTAAGATGGGAAATAAAAACACAACCCCTTTCCAACCTTTGATCAATACACCCACTGGAATCGTAAGTCCAATTTGTTTTAAGATTTGTAAGCGTTTTGAAAAACTTCACCCCACAAACGGTGATCAAGACCATTTTGTATGTTTTAGCTGTTATCGAGAATTGATAGCAAATAAAAGAAATACACATTGCCCACTGTGTAAAACAAAAATGTACCCCTTTCCCATTGTTTTTTATTATCAATGTGACTTATGCTATAGGATCAAAACCCAGTTATCTTTAAATCATTCAACTCATCTTTTATCGCACCCTAACTATAGTTTCTGTAATATTTGCATTTCAAATAGTCCGTCATGTCCTGTATGCAACAAAACTATTTAGCTTGAGCAGAATTCCTAAGAATAGCAGGTTTAGCGATAAATTTTTTTTCCTCTCGGAACAATACAAAACAACGGAAAATTGGTGTTAACGATTATTCCTTATGCCCGCAACACCACTACGGCTTAAAAAAATAAAAATGTCCGCTTATACCGCTCTGGTTTCATTTCTTTCTTTCATCATGATTCTACCCCTAATACTCCTCATTTTGCACGCTCTGATTCATGCCTTCCTATTTTTCTTTGCGGAGGAATTAGAGCTCATTCTTTGGGTAATAGTCTTTGGTTCCTTCTAATTCTTTCTTTAACCGTGGTGGGATTGCATTTAGCAAACAATAAGACCACCAGCTAGTTTATAATAACAAAAAGCATTTAGCTAAAAATTAACTTTCAGCGTTAAACTCTTCTCTAGTCCCTCTACTTCAGCACCAAACGAGTTAGTCCAACACCCAGCAAAGAAGATGTCCAACTGTCAACCCGAAGGATACGACCCAATAACAAATTGGAATATTCACCACGAGTCTGCAACGGCAACAATGCCAGACCACAGTGGAAGAGCAATCCGACTCTCCAATATTGACGACCTCCTAACCGAACAAGATCACAGAAACATAAAATTATGTTTGGAAACACAAAAAGTTAGAGAGGATCAGCTGAATACCGAAAACCCCAGATTCGTGAATAATTTAAAGTACAGCCTCAAACAGGAATTTAACAGTTTTAGAGTAGAAGGGAAGACAACAATAACCAACAAATGTCTAAAAACCGTGCATGAAGTTCCTGTTTCAGAGGTTCCAGTAATTAACGTATTCCCCCTCCCAAGCTCAAAGAACGTGTGGAGGATAAAAGATCGCGATGTGAAAAATAGGAGCTACATTCTGTACAACAAAAATCTATGCACGTACATAAAAGCTCCTTATGAAGCAATAACAGCCTTCCCTGATGAAGAGAACGGGCAATATGAGTTAACAAATGCAGCCCTCATAACAGAAAACTCTACATTCCGGCAACAACTTTTCCAACGAGAACTAGAGGTAGAAGATTTGCAACTCCAATTAGAACAGCTGAAATTGGAAAGGAAAACGACCGGCGCGGCAAGCAACGATTATTGGCGCCGTCAATATTTGATATCGAATCGCCTCAAATGCCAGGGCGAAGATAACACGGTCAAGCTTGCAAGGTCGTACGCCACAACAAATCTCGAACTATCTGCAAAAGCAAGAAAAGCTGAGCAGCAGATAGCAGTATTAGAGAAAAAAAAACGTCAGCTAGAACAAAAACTAGAAGAAGCAAAGAACAAGTCCAAAAAACTTAAACGAAAAATGGCTCAGAGCGAAAACTAAAAATTTGGTATACTCAAGGTGATGGTTTATATTTTAAATGTTCACTAATACTTTTTAATACCGATCATGTACAACTGATGTAGTAAATCTTTCTTCGTTCTTAAAATCGGGGAGAGCTGTAACCGTAGAAACACCTTTCTAGTTCACTTTTAAAACCTTCCAATGTCACAAAAAGTTGAGTTAGAGTTGGGTCACACTTGAAAATTTTGGCTCCGTGGTTCTTGCACCATATGGTACTTTCTACCACAAACATAAAAGAAGCAGCTACTGGAGAACCAACTGCCACTTAAAACAAACAGCAAACTTGGTGAATAAATACTGAATCACCAAATGGTGTGTTATTTTCATCCCGCAACGTCAGATGTCGTCAACCATCTGACGTGGCGCAGATGGTTCTCTCTCGAAACGAAGTGGAGAGAGAGAAATCTCTGAATTGAAAAAACAGAACACACCGAGAATCCTGAAAATCAGTTGGCAGAAAAACTGTTAAAAAATAGCCAAATTTTTGACTTGTAAAACTCTACTTACTTCCGCACATTCTCCTCACAAACAAACTCTCAGACTAAACTTTAGTTTTTTTTTCTAAAATCTAATCCGACCGTCCTGAAACTAAACTGGTAAGCCAAACTTAGTATAGCTCATAAGTTCCAGCTATCCCCGCTGATTTGAGAACGAAGAGCCTTTTATAGATGTTCAATATTGTAGCTTTATATTTTAAATATTATTAGATTGGAACGGGTTTTCTAACTGTATACATAACTTGGTGAATTAATAACTTATTTAACCACATTAGTAATTTAACTGAGACTTATACGCACTAATCGGTAAACCAAGAGCGATAACACAGCGATTGGTTTACTTTATCATTTTCGAGGTTGTGGACAATTCGGATATATTCTGGATACAGCCCCGATTATGATAATGCCGTGAATGGCTGCAAAAATTGCAATTTGTAACGCTGACTGCGGTGAAAGCGGTCAAACTAAATTTTCGCCGCCAAAAACCACAAATCTTACAACAGTTCAAGATTGGAATATCGCAACAAATCTGTTTGTGGTAAGATTTACAGATTCAGGCCTTAAGTTTTTTGTTTTTTCGACGCTTCCAGCTGGTAGCGGTGAATTGTTTAGGCACCAAAAGATCAAAAATAAAAAATCGCCATCTAAAACTGTTAAATTTGCAAAATTTCGTCGCATAATTTCGCAATAGATTGGAGTGAATTTGATTTCCAGGCCCAAAAGTAAAATTTTATTAGAAAATGGTGGTGCAGTGGAAAAAGATGAGAAGAAGTTTGATATCTGATGATGGAGGTCATTTTGTAAGAACTCCGGTGAATCTATTGAAAAAAAATTTACCGCTAGACACAGCGTTTCGTACAAATTTCACCAGGAAAAATTTCACATCTTAATGGAAAAAATCAGTTTCATCGCATTCACCGCTACGGTATGCGGTTGCTTTGCGTTGAATTCTGATATATATATCTATATATATATTTATATATACATATATATATATATATATATATATATATATATATATATATATATATATATATTTATATATATATATATATATGCATTGCTGTTCACCTGCAAAACCTTGACTCGAATAGCACTCGAGTAAAAAATGATTGCGTGAGTTACCGAAATAAAACCTAGTGTGTTAAACCGCAATAGAGCTTGATTGGCAAAACTGAACAATAAAACTTTTAATTGCCGCACTTGAAAAATTACTCTTTTTGATATTACATATAATACTAAATCATGTAACAGCACAAAATTTTGCAAAAACGTGATTTTGAGCTTTGTCATTTTTCATGTGATTTACGAAAGAGTTTTTCCTTCTGTAAGCTCAGGTAAAACAGAAGAAAAAGCACATCTCATATTTTTTTAAATTCTTTTATGAGGAAAGAAAAGAAGGTCTCTTGCACGCCCCTTCTCTGTTGAAGTCCTCCTCTCCTGTCAGTTACACATTTTTTATTAAAAACTTTTCGCAATATAAAACATTTGACTAAAAAAATTTCATTGTTTTTTGAGGAAAATATGTTAATTTACCCAAAAAATAATTCTAATTACACTATTCTGTATAATTGGGTAGACACAAAACTGAGTTAAAATTTGATATCCGCTGATGACTCTGATCAGTGAACAACCCTCCCTCAGTTTCTGATGGATAATGTTTCTGACTAATATTTTTATCCTTGAACATATAAGCCAAATCCATGGTCATTGTAATAATTTTTTTCAAAAAAAGGTGGACAAAGGCGAGATCCAGGCTCTGGTCGGCGTGGTTGCTGTTCCCAGCTGTGGTCCGGGAGCTGCTCCTTGTCTGTCTTTTCAGATATCTTGGAAATTTAGTTAGAGCTCAAATTTTACATATCTATCAGTTTTGACTCGCGCCCCTTTGGTTCCTCGCTTTTGTTCCGACTGATTCGAGTTTTTTGGTAACAATCAAAACTTTCAACAATTTAGCTGTAAAAATATAAGCTCGAGTTCAAATTATTATCGATTTCGATAACAAAGATAACGAATTATAAGTTTTAAAAAAAGCATAGGTTTCTCAATAATGATAATTATTAAGTCTGATTATCAGGAGAGGTTGCTGATAAAATCCGCTTTACAGAATCTGACAAAGTGGATGAACTCGTGAACCCAAACTTCGGAAATTCAACTCTAATGTCAAAACTAGTGTTAACGTTAGCCAGCAATTCTTTGTACAAGAATTTTCGAAGAACAGCCAGACAGAACACGACTCGGGCTGCGCTGGAGTTTCCTATCCTGGCTAGGAAATACCAGGAGGCACAAAAGTACGTGGATCCAGCGTGGGCCTCTATTTTACGTTAGTTATCATTTTTTAAAAAAAGTCAATTCCTTTTAGTGCAAGACGGTTTGTATAAATTATAACAATAAATGTTACAAGTGTCTACCGGTACCAAATTTTTCAGTAATTTTGCTCCTTTCATATGCCGGCCTCCATTTACTGTACCTCAAATGATTTTTGAATTAGTTTTTATCATAAGCAAATGCATAATTTAAAGACCAAATTCCTCTCTATCGATCAGTACTGAAAGGTTTGAAAGCGGCGGCTACTTTTGATGCAAATAGGTTCAGTTGAACAAGATCAGAACATTAAATGGTTGTTATGAGGAGATCCAAATGTCCCGGTATTGAGTTTTTTATGGTAAAGTTTTTATCGTTAAATGTTTTAGCACTCTTGTGACGTAGGAAAGCTTTGGAAAAAAGTACGTAAGTTTAATATCAACGCTAGAAAACCGCAAACTTTTTATTTGTTTTATTGTATTTCAGTTTTTGATTTTCAAAGGAATGCTAATTTTTGCGTATTTTGTATTATTTTTTAAATAAAAAAACTCAAAGAAATTTCAAAGCGTTTACTTGTCCTCACGTATTTGCACTTTTTTTCATTTTAGCAGTCATGCCTGTTTTGTAATGGTATTGGGAAGACAAATTAGGACAAAGCAACGTGACATAAAATGTTGCATGAGTAGGCAGCTCTTGACATCAGCTCCTTTCATGGAATTAGTTTTGTTAGTTGCACAAGACTTTATGATTAACCTCTACTGATATATTTCTTACCAAAAAAGCTCGAGGTTTTTCTGATTTATTTTTTTAAATCCTAACCTCCCATACCTGAAAAAAAAATTGAATATCTTTTTTGCCACAGTCTTGACAGAATACTCATTGCTCGCCGAAGTTTATACGCATTTTAAAAAAAAAACGCAGGCGAATAGGACTAAAATTTAATTTCGATCGAAGCTTCATCCTGACCTCCGTTGCATTTTCAACCATTAGAATAAATTTTATTTTCAGTTTTTCCATTTTAAAAGCAATGGAAAAATTTCGCAATGGCTCTACCATCAATCTTTTATATTTGTTCATGAGAAATTTTAAACACTGAAACATAACTTATTACTAGGCAGATTCGTCTATAAATTTCTTTTACTTTGATGGCAAAACCTCTGACAGTAATGCACTTAGTGATGACATATTTTAATGGTATTTACCATGAAAGTTATACTTTAGTAATTTGATTAGTATATTAGTCAAAACAATTCATTCTGATTTCAACAATTAATTGCCATTTGCAATGTGATGATCTAAAATGTTCAGTTGAGTCAAAGTCAAATTACAGCAGATGAAAATACAAAAAATATATTCTGCTACATTCGCCAATGATCACAGAGTGAGAAGACTCTATTCTGTTTTAAACAGAAGATTAACACTTAGTACGGTCGGTCTATTAGATATATACTCTATGTGTATATGATTGACTCCGGTGCTGCATACTGCCAACGTTCTAAGTCAAGTATTTCTTCAGTGTGTCCAGAGAGGGTTAGTTTCATAGAGTTAGGTAAAATTTCTTTGAGCGCAGAGAAGAGTAACCCTTAAGGTTGTAGAGGGAGCCCAAATAGGGCCTGCCTTATTTGGCGCGACTTGTAAGTTTCTCATTATGAGACGCCACAGACGTCCACGCTATGCTACTCCAAAAAGCGGCCTGGCTCCTCCAACAGACCCACATATAGTCCATCTCGATGCTCACGTTTCTCATCTCGGCAACCTAGGCCAAACCCTTGTGCACCCTCACAGAGGACCTAGCTTAGAGCAACATAGCTCAGTTTCCTTTACCATCAGTTTATCCAATCTCTCGGCATAATACACAGCATGGAGTCCACGTCCCGAGAGGATAAATTACATTGAAACAGCCCCAATCACATGCTCAAACGAACAGCAGTCAACCGTACAGTCAACTTGAAAAGGAATACATGGAGGAACGACGTGATCAAGATTTACATCGAGTGTAACCTTATGACTTGAGGTTTACAGGAAGGTTTTAGAACTCGTCTAAATACGTCCTCGCAATGGCCAATTGTTCCTACGGCTATCTCAATACAATGTTCACAATGGGCACAACTCCCTAAGGTATTTATCCAAAAAAACAGTTTCTTTTATTTACAGTTCAGATCTCCACATTCTACGCAGATGGACATTACTAACCAATCTTACAGAGTGAACAAAACAACAATGCTGCACACACAATGCATAACTACTTATTAATCCAACGTTATTTCAACAGGATAAACCCGCTCTTCGCATGGGCTCTTGTCCTCAAAATGTCAATACCAAAATCACGCTTCCCTCTTACTTTAAATACTCCTTCACTCTAAAGTAAAGAATTAAGAACATTTTTCATTTTTTGATACCCTCTGGTTGGGACTAAGACAGGAAGAATTAAACTTACAATTAGAAATTTAATAAGGGTTAAAATTCAGAGCAGCCAAAAGGGATGCTAACCAGAAGGTAAGCCGATAAATGCGAATGGATAAAACCGTATTAAAAAGAGATGGATTTCATTCACTTTGTAT